>NC_051399.1:3368238-3383238 GCF_015228065.2 Penaeus monodon
TAATTGATCATTATTTGGTCTATAGTCCAAATAAAATAAGCAGTGTGCAGCATCATGGAGTTGAAATTGTCCTTTTTTTTTTTTTTTTTTTTTTTCCTTCCTTCCTTCCTTCCTTCCTTCTTTTCTTTCTTTCTTTCTTTCTTTCATGGTAAAAATGAGAAAGTGTTAAAACCGACAATCACACTTTCACTGGCAAAAAAATAATCTGTTGCTGTGATTGTAACAAAAAAAAAAAAAACTCATGTCATGTCCATACATACGCTATGGCATGTGCGTCCGTGCCCCCGGCAGATGGTCCCGCCATGCCATGGCATGTGCGTACATGCCACCCGTCGGCAATGGGTTAATACTGCTCCCTTCTTTCTTTCTCTCCCTATCCCCTTTGTGTATGTGGGTGGGTGGGTTTGTACAGTCTCCCAAGAAAATACTATAGACATGACTACTGAAGTGCTACTGGAATTTGAACAGAACCTACAGGGGTGATATTACTGTAGGGTTGGTATTTGTGGAAGTGAGGTGCACCTTATTCCTTTACTGATATGAAATATATGCCCCTATATACACATCATTTGTATTAAACTATGTGAAAAGCCTGGTATATGACTGCATATATAAAGGCATTTGTTTTGCATTTTCAAGTATTCATTCATGTTCAGAAATGTTCCTGAAAACTGAACAGTATGACGGGTTGGGGTGCCAAATAGATATTGATAAAGGTTATATGTTCTAGGTGTCAAATCATTTCAAATACAATATAAGGGTATCAGTTTTAACATCTTTTACAAATTAGTACATAGGTTTTCCTAATCGTATATGTAGAAAGAGTCCTTAAATAATTTGATGTCACATTTTCATTAGTATGTCAAAGAGCACAATTTTTTTCACTTAACTGTTATCCTGCCATTATAAATGTTGACATATATCAGTGACAGTGACAGTTCCCTCACATAGCACTTTGCAAACAATTTTATGATAAGAAGGTCTTGTTGTATGATTTTGTTTAGTAAATTGATTTTTGTGAAAGTGAAATGGATGATGTTATTTATTAAAGTGTGGCCTTTGTGTTAGTTATGTTAGATGTCACAACTGTTGGAGACATGAGGCATAATTGTAGCATATATTTTATGTAGTTGAAGTTAGCAAAACCTGAAAAGTAACAATAGTTTTTATTTTTTTTATCTTCATTTCCTCCCTTTTTTCACAAAATAAAAAATGTTATCAAATAAGACAGAGGACAATGATTTACTTCACATGTTAATATATTAGCAGAATATCTAACAACTAATTTCTCAACCACCATATTACTTGAACCAACTTCAGCATAAAATTTATAGCAAAGTTTTAATTTTTCCAAAATATTTAGAGTATGTATGTGTAGAGAAAATATTAACATATAGAAAATCAGATTAAAAAAAAAAATGTGTCTATGACAGCCAGTGTTATCTTCATCTAACCAATCTATCAATTCGTCCCAAATAGGTTCTAGAACAGCTGTTCAGCCGACTCGATGTTGACGGCGATGGAAGAATCAGCTTCGAGGAGTTTGTTCACATGTTCCAGAATGGAGGTCCAAGTGGCAACACGTCTTTGGTTATTGACGAGTCACTTCACCAGGTCAGTGCACATTGGGGTGATTTGTCCCAACGAAATTGTCCCTATAGTTAGCTAATGAACTTTTTATATAATAATTTCAAGTGCTTATAATTTACTAAAGTCCCAGGTAATAGGAATAACAGTAATATTCAAAATAAGCAGTTGCGCAGTAATCAAACTGGTTATTTGAATTCCAGGAGACACCAGGTACTCCCCTTAGCCGAATGAGCTCAGTGAGTGAGGACCGACGGGGAGCATCGGGATCAGAATCAGGCGTGTTCTCCGCTATTGACCCCGAGAATACAGGGTGAGTACAAACATCATTTTCAAAGAACTCTTCCGCTGTGCAAGTTACATGAGTATTCTTACTTTTACTGTTGGGTCATTCTTTCTCAAAACTCCCTTATTTAGTGAAATTGCTCAGTGCCACATCTGAGTTATGCTGTAAATTCACATATTGTGGAGCTAATGTCTTTCATGGGCAGAACCAAAATATTTTTAAAAATATAGTGAAATTTTTTTGAGATACAGCCTCTGATCAGACAGGTGTGTATTCACAGTTGCAAATGTTAAAATTGGTATGTTTAGACCTGTATCATTCTTTATCTGACTATTAAAGATATTTACCAGGCTTATAGACAGCAAGTTCAAGATTTAGAGTAACAAGTTTAATATTTAGTTATGCTCTTTACTCAAACACGAGCCTTGAATCATGCCCCATTACTCAGTACACACTGTTTTTCAAGCAAAGTCAAGGACTCCGTACAAATATTTAAATACTATTAAATACTATATGATTTCTGCAATCTGTATCTGTTCATTAGTTTTCTTTTTTCTGCCCGTGAAATATATTAGGCTACAAATTGTGTGAATTTAAAGCAAGTCTGAGAAATGATACTGTCCACCCTTGGGAGAAAGAATAACTTCCATTGGTTTTATGGACACCATTGAAAAACAAATAAAGAAATTGAGTTTTTATTGTTGTACTTTTTTTTTTTCTATTGTGTACATTTCATATACAGGTAAGCCTAGATGGTTATCAATATTTCTACAATGTGTCATCACAAACTCTATTGGCTTTTATTCTCACTAATATTTTCTAACGACATTGATCCAGCCTTTTGATCATGACCACGACTGAGCGAGTCCAAGTCCTCAGATCGTGCTTTTCTAAGAGCTTCTAGTTTCTTTTCCTGATATTCTTCCTTCCATTTGTGTTGCCAGTATCGTACGTCTTCCATGGAAGTCCCTGCAAGGAATAAAACACATTTATATTTACACACACAGGCTTGTAGGTATGGTTTAGTTCACATCTAGGGGTATTCTCTGGTTTATCAAAAAGATTTGCTAATATATTTCTCATAAACATACCTGTCAGGTACATAAGACCCACAGAGACACAGCCAGCAATAGATCCTAAGGCGCTGCCGATTATGCCACCAGCAATTGTAGCACGAGGACCTTGTTTAAACTTGTACAGTGCTCCAGTAATGCCTCCAGCTGCAGCATATCTGTTAAAGAAATTAAAGATATTCCATTTATAATGAACCGTTCATGTCACAAGCCATACTTTTATTAATCATTAACCCAATGCCACTGGGGATGGCACATACGAACATGTCATGACCAAAGTGAGTTTAGTCTATTGTCTTTACACATAGAGAGCTCCACAAGTACTGAGTCACTAGTGAGCCGATTACTAGTACTACCTTTCCCATCTCTTTACCCTTGTCCTTGATTTTCAGAAATATTTATTTTTCATTTTAATGTCTTCAGTGATAAACAACATTGATATTGATGGCATTAGTAAAAAGAAAGATTTTTCCCAAAAAAACTCAAGGAAAAATAAAGTAAGGTAAGGTCACAGTATCAACTAATTGACTACTTGGTAGCTAATCAGTTGTGGAGCCGTCAGTGTGTAGAGACATATCACAAACCAGCACTATAGTCAACACTACAATTTCCAAAAAGCAGCACTGGGTTAAGTAAATAGGGAAAGACAGTGACAATATAGCTCTTTTTTCACAGTATTTGTTCTCATGGAATGAAAGTGGTTAGGAGATAACTTACTCAAGAACTGAAGACTTTCCTCTATACACTGATATTACAGTAGTGCATAATGTGAATGAACCACAAAATAAACCTAATCTCCATCCCCACATCCATGCACCACGGGCAAATCCCAAAGTAACCTGTATAGAATAAAAATAGATATACTTAGTAAAAACATCTCATTTCCAAGACAACTCTAGTATATTGCATATTTTGCCATTAATTAGAGTGCATATACAAAATACACAGGGTACCTTATCCTGAAGTTGCTTTTTGGCTTCAAAATGATTCTGGAATGCAGTAGCTTGATTTTTTTCGATGAACCGCATGTAGTTATCTCGAGAGTGAATTGTGCCACCTATGATTGTCCCTGTAAATGTTCCCATTAAAGCGCCTTGTACTACCTGCAACAGAATGCAGGTATCTTGAAGTATTCTTAATTTTATGTTATGTAAATATTATGTTAGATGCTATCACAGGATTTAAAAACAAAAATATGGTGCATTTATATTAATACAGTCCATTATATATGTATAGATATATTGCAAACATGGATTTTTTTCACACCTAATTTGGTTTAAGTTTCTCTAATTTAACCTATTGGTTGCAGTTGTTATGACTGCCAGGTCCACTGTTATTTTAGTTCAATTATAGTGTTTATAAGTCCTTAGTCAATCATTAGGCCTTGTTATCTCACTGGTTAATTTTTTTTCCCCTTCGTTTTTTTAAAAGATTCACATTTATTAGAAAAAAAAAAAAATCCAAAAATTAAAGGAATGGGGAAAGCAGGTCGGGTCACCAGCACTTACTAATTACTTGGTGGCTAAGCACTTATGGAACCATCAATATGTAACAAAATTCACAAAACAACAGTGGATAATACATGAAATGGCAACCAGTAGGTGTAGTGTTATCTCAGTAAAAACGATGCAAAAAAAATAATAAAAAAAATAAATACTAGTGATATCTGTAAATTAATAACTAGGTGGACACATTGACTGACACAAGCACACAAATATCACATTATATACTTAATGGCTCAGTGGGCTAAGGTGCCTAGGGTAATACTTTAGTTAAAGCCTCTATGGCACAGAGAGTGATTAGAAACCCATGTACTCCTAGCATACACTGGCAGGTGGTGACCTACAGAATCTGAAAGTTGAGGCTTTCGCTTATATTTAGAGACACTTCAGACACACACAGAGAGCTGGACTGGCATGTCGTGTCTGTCAGCCAATCCCCTCGAGCTGTTTCATGCCACATCCAACGGTGATTAGCTGTGGCATCGGAGGCACCACTCTGGCTCTCTGTCTGAGGTGTTCCAAGTGTCTGAATGTAAACAATAGCCTTAACCTTTGGATTCTGTAAGTTGCTACCTCTCCCTGTATGGTAGGAATAGAAGGGTTCCTAGTTACACTGCACCATAGACGTTCAAACTAGAGTATTTCCCAGGCATCTTAGCCCACTCAACCAGTGAGGTTACAATGTGATATTTATCCTTACATTACTTAAATTATTCTATGACCAATTCTTCCACTGTTAATTCAGGCCTCATGAATTACTTTGTAGATCACAAAGAAAGTATTAAGTGTTTATTCATTAGACTATGACAAATTGAACTAGCTTGACATTTAAGCATTTTGAGGCACAAGACAGTTATATAGTATGTATTGCAAAAGGCAGGAGAGGGTTGGTACCTCTCATCTTGTATAACTACAGAACGAGTGTTCATTTTACATTATAATATTAGGATCAGGTGGTTTTATTTTGTGCAGATTTCTGTGCTGAACTGGATTCAGTTTGGTAGGGTTCAGCTGTAGATCCTGTATGAACTTATGCATGCTTCATTGATGAAGTTATGTCAAAATTGTTCTCCCTGTAAAAGTAATACCTATAGTGCCATGGGATCGTAGGACATAATCTGGGAAGAACAAAAAGCTAAAGATTACCCACAGCAAAGAGATCCTTTGAGATGTGTCAAACCTTAATTTTGAAAACATTATGAAACTATCCAAGGTATCCTAGCAAAAAAAGGAAAAGTCAGCATTTCTTGTGCAAACAACGCCCCAGGTGCAAAGTTGTCGTTGCACAGAAGACAGAAGGAAACAAGTTATCGCGAGGGGAGCAGAAAGAAACAAGTTATCGCGAGGGAGGGTTAGGGCATCGATTACCATGCTGAGCTCGGGACTCATCTCGCCATACTCGTCGTAGGTGAACATGAGCCGTAGTCGGTCCCACCCGGTCTCGTCCGTGGGAACCTTCGCCTCCTTCACCGTCCGGACGTCTCGGTCGATGGAGTCCGGGTTCCCGAAGACGGAGAGGATGTTTATCCCGAGCAGCGCACCTCCGGGATGCCGCCATCTTCTTATATTGTGGCGAAAAGCGGCGAAGTGAGGGTAGAACTTGGAGTAGTGTCCGCCGCCCGTCGCCGCCATCTTTGTTGTTATTGTTTGGGGGAATCAGCTGATCGAGGGACGACTCGCACTGAGCGCTGATTGGCTAAGGCGCCGCGAGGACTCAAATCGCACCAATCAGCGACGAGTTTGTGGTGGTCCTTTGGTATTTCTTATGAATGAGTTGAATATATTTTTTTCCCCATAAAGTGAACACGTTTTGTGGAGAAAGTGTCACTCTTCGGATACCGCATTCGTGTATGCGTGATTGGCGAAAAAGATCAAATCAATCTTCATTATAGTTTCACTTAGCGGTCTATCAGGTCGATATTTAAAGGGATACGCACTCCCTCAGTTACACTCCGTCTCTCTCTCTCTCTCTCTCTCTCTCTCTCTCTCTCTCTCTCTCTCTCTCTCTCTCTCTCTCTCTCTCTCGCTCTCGCTCTCGCTTTCCCTCCCCCCCTCTCTCTCTCGCTCTCGCTTTCCCTCCCCCCCCCTCTCTCTCTCCTCTCTCTCTCTCTCTCTCTCCCTCTCTCTCTCTCTCTCTCTCCTCTCTCTCTCTCTCTCTCTCTCCCTCCCTCCCTCCCTCCCTCCCTCCCTCCCTCCCTCCCTCCCTCCCCTTTTTCCTCCCTCCCACCCTCCCTCCTCTCTCTCTCTCTTTCACTCCTTTCCTTCGCACCCCCTCCCTCGATGAGAATATTTGAAAATTATCTTACAAAGTGTTGACTAGCATACGACTAAGATTTCCTTTTTTCACGGGTGTTGATAACCTCCTTTCCAGTTTCCATTCCCCCTTTCCCCCCCTTCAGGTTTGCTTAAATGATAGGTTTTATTATTGCTCGTGAAGTTTTTTATTTATAGTATGTACAAGAACTGTGCTATTACAGGTATAAAGTTGTAAATATAAAAATGCATATGATACAGCATAGAAGCGTTTCTCTCTCTTTCTCACTCCTCACTCTCACACACACACACACACACACATACACACACACACACACACACACACACACACACACACACACACACACACACACACACACACACACACACACACACTGCCCCCTTGACTCCTTATATTATAATATTCTCTCACACTCCTCCATTACAAAAAAAGCAAGTGATATGAAATTTACAGTAAATGATTTGCGAATGGAGATGACGGCGATGATTTCAAAACTCGAGATGACTAGTGAGGTAAATCAGGCGCAAGGCTAATGGGTTGTCAACAGCGGTCCAAGCCGCGCGTGCCTGCCAGCGTCATGCACGGCAGGTTCACTCTCGCCATGACGCCTGGTTCCTGCCCGAGACGATTCTGTTGTGGTCGGGGTGGAGGAAGGCGTAGTAACCGATCAGGCTGCAGAGGCCGATCATCCACAGGGCCTCCACGCTGAAGACCATCGTCACTAGGAACCACAGCTGGTACGCCTGCCGCATCTGCAACGCGACGGAGGGGATGGATGAGTCGGTGTTCGCGGAGAAGTGAGTTTTGCGGCGTGAGGACCGGTTGCATGGGAGAAGTTTTGGGTGGTTTTTATGGGGGGATAGTTTAAAGGCGGCGATTAGTTGACATTAGAGATGATTACGCCTAGTTTCGTCTTTATGGAATTGGGGTTTTATTACTTATTACACGAACGCGCGGGTGACGGGAAAGACAGTGCGAACTCACCTCCACATACCAGACGGCGATCATGGTGGTGTTCTCGGCGAAACTGATGGTGTAGAAGAAGGTCATCCTCTTGCGGGACGGCGTGTCCTTCAGGTTAATGTAGCAGAAGATGTGCACGATCCCCATGACGCCGTTGTAGAGCAGCTCCAGCACGGGCCGCCGCGAGCCTTCGTCGTTAGAGCAGAAGGTCGTGTTCTGACGGAGGGAGAGAGAGAAAAGAAAAGGCGGGTGGCAGGAGGCGCTCGTGGGAAGAGGACCCTGGCTTTTGAGGGATTGGGGATGATATTTTTTTTTTTTTTTTTTTTTTTTTTGGGGGGGGGGAGGGGGGGGGATTAAGGAGTTTTCAACCACGAGAAGTATTGGGGGGAATTTTCTACCACGGTAAAAGATGTGGGAGAATTTCTTTCAAGCGTGGGGAACAGGTAGGGCTTCAACCCCGCTTAGAGACCGGGAGATTGCGAGGCCTTACCTGAGCGTGTATCCAGACGGTCATGATGACCCAGTGCACGAAGAGCACGATGCCGGCGATGAGGGCGAACGGGATGAAGACCCTGCCGTCGCTGGTCATGCGAGGGAAGAACACGCTGTGGTTGTTTTCTTCCTCGGGAGGCTGCGGGCAGAGCGGGGGAGAGGAGAGAGGAGTTCCGTCTTTTTATTCTCGGATTTCTTAAGTCATTCATGGTGCACGGTTAGCATGGGAACGAGACTCACGATGATGGAGGCAAAGGTGGCGATGGCGATGACCCTGGAGGCGACCATGCCGGAGCGCCAGAAGAGGCAGGTGGTGGTGCCGCCGCAGGACAGCTGCTCCTTGTTGGGCACGGAGCGGCGGAGCTCATCCTGGTAGGACACCAGCGACCACGAGATGGCCATCACGCCCACCAGCACCTTCCACACCTGCACCGCGATGGCTGAGAGGGCGTGGGGCGTCGTTAGGCACGTCGGGATTGGGTGTTCAACGGGCGAGATAGTGGTAAACCACTATCTCGAGTACGTTAGATTTTGGATAAAATTCAGATTAAGAACTACGGGAGGAGCAGTTTTAGTCAAGTCAGCACTTACTGAAGGTGTTGTTTGTATCGGTGCCCGTGATGATCTCGGGACTGCGGTAGAGGAGGAAGATCTGGAAGACCAGCTGCGGCGCGTCCTGCAGGAAGCTGTGCATCATGTCCAGCATCGCCGTGTCCCGAGAAATGACCTGCGAGGGGAAGGGGAGCGGGTCTGTTGCCGTCATTATAGACTTGCGTAGTCTGCACACCCAGTGAATGAATACGTATGTCTCTCTCTCTCTCTCTCTCTCTCTCTCTCTCTCTCTCTCTCTCTCTCTCTCTCTCTCTCTCTCTCTCTCTCTCTTCTCTTTCTCTTTCTCTTTCTCTTTCTCTTTCTCTTTCTCTTTCTCTTTCTCTCTCTCTCTCTCTCTCTTCTCTCTCTCTCTCTCTCTCTCTCTCTCTCTCTCTCTCTCTCTCTCTCTCTCTCTCTCTCTCTCTCTCTCTCTCTCTCTCTCTCTCTCTCTCTCTTTGCATGCAAGCCCACCATCTGAAGCACCGCGTGGACCTCTCCCTTGGGCGTCCTCCTCATGACGGCGCCGTGCTCGCCCATCTCCACCTCGCGAACCTCCCGTTGCATCTTCAGCCCGTATCGCATGATATCTAAGTATCTGCAGCGGGAGACCTTGTCTTAACAGGCGCGAAATACCGGGGCAGTAAACACACGGACAGGAATTTAGCACATGATGAAAGGGTGCTGCGTTAGTGAGAGGTTTGCAAGCATACCTGATGAGGGGCCCGAGGAGGAGGAGGTGAAGGATGACCCGAACCGTTGCTTGGCCTCGACTCATCTTGTGCAGGACGCAGTAGTCTCCGAGACACAGCTTGTTCTGGTAATACCACAACAGACTGCCGGCGGAGAACAAAAAAAAAAAGATAAATAGTAAGAAAAAAGAAAAGAAAAGAAAAAGAATATATATATATAAATTATATATATATATATATATATATATATATATATATATATATATATATATATATATATATTTATATATTTATATATATATATATATATATATATATATATATATATATATTTATATATATATATATATATATATATATATATATATATATGTATGTATGTATGTGTGCGTTTGTATATATATGTGTGTGTGTGTGTGTGTGTGTGTGTGTGTGTGTGTGTGTGTGTGTGTGTGTGTGTGTGTTTGCATAAGGAACTGCTTCCATCGATCGGCGAGTTTCCAAAAACCGGCCACGAGAAGGGTAAACAAACCAGAATTGTACAAACGGCATTCGAGCGCGTTTTAAGCATTCATAAACATTTTCCAAGCTCAGTGACGAAGCAGCTGGGTGTCCCGCTTACCTGAAAAGATTCAGGATGACCATGGGGATGACGATGATGCAGAGCGTGATGATGAACCAGGTCATTGCCTCCTCGCTCGCCGCCTCGTCCGTGGCGTCGACGGCCTGGGGAGCCACAGAGGCATCGTCATCTCTCTCTTTCTCTTTCTGTCCTTTTCTTTCTTTCTCTCTCTTTCTTTCTCTCTCTTTTTTTCTCTCTTTCTCTTTTTTTCTTTATTTTTTTTCTCTGTCTCTCTGTCTCTCTCTCTCTCTCTCTCTCTCTCTCTCTCTCTCTCTCTCTCTCTCTCTCTCTCTCTCTCTCTCTCTCTCTCTTCTCTCTTCTCTCTTCTCTCTTCTCTCTTCTCTCTCCCCTCTCCCTCCCTCCCTCCCTCCCTCCCTCCCTCCCCCCTTGATTTCAATTTCAAGGCCTTCTTACCCTTGCCACGTTCTCCCATAGGCCTACCAGACACCCTCTTTCCACCCTATAGGCCTACCAGACACCCTCTTTCCACCCTATAGGCCTACCAGACACCCTCTTTCCACCCTATAGGCCTACCAGACACCCTCTTTCCACCCTACAGGCCTACCAGACACCCTCTTTCCACCCTATAGGCCTACCAGACACCCTCTTTCCACCCTAAACGGCGACTAAGCGCGCAGTAGCTGATCGTTCACCTGGCGCCACAGGACGTAGGCGAGGAGGGCGTCGGACACGATGTCCACGACGAAGAGGACGATGTTGACCGCCACGCCCACCGCCCCCATCAGGCCGAAGGAGGCGTTGACGTGGACGGGCGGGTCGCGCAGCATCTGGAGAGGGGAGGGGGGGGGTTAGATTTTTTTTTATTATTATTATTATCATTATCATTATTATTATTATTATTATTATTATTATTATCGCTATTATTATTGATATAATTGTTATTATTATTATTATTATTATTATTATTATTATTATTATTATTGTTATCGCTATTATTATTAATGTTATAATTGTTATTATTATTATTATTATTATTATTGTTATTACTTATTTATTATTATTGTTGTTGTTGTTGTTGTTGTTGTTGTTATTGTTATTATTTAATATTTTATGATTGATATTAACATCGATATCGTATAATCTCCATCGTAATAGCATCATTATCACCATTATCACACACTCAGAAATATTATCTTTTTGCGTTACAACATGTTTACGTAACGAAGCTTCCTGTTTGCCGGAGGTTTAGTGTCCCCCCCCCCACACACACCCCCTCCACCCACCCCCACCCCCACCCCCACACACCCACAACAGGTAATTGTATAACGGCGGTCAGTCTTATAGGGGTGGGTGGGGGTGGGGGTGGAGGGGAAAGAAGGGGGGGGTAGTGTTTCCATGGCGACGGGTCTTTAGTTTGCTGGGCGTGTTTTAGTCTGTCTGTCTGTGTTTTTGTCTGCATGATGATGATTCGGCGTCTTTGTGGCGTTTTTTTTTTTTTTCTTTCTTTCTTTCTTTCTTTCTTTCTTTTCTTTCTTTCTTTAATTTTTATTTATTTTTTTTCTGTTTTTCCTTTTTCTTTCCTTCTCTCTTCTTCTTCTTCGTCTTCTCTTTGTCTTTGTTTATTGCTTGATTAAGTCCTTCCTCTTTTTTCAGCTCTATGTTCTCTCTTCATTTTCTTCTTCTTTCCTTCTTTCCTTCCTTCCTTCCTTCCTTCCATCCTTCCTTCCTCCATCCTCCCTTCCCTCCATCCTTCCTTCCCTCCTTGCTCCCTTCCTTCCATCCTTCCTCTTTTCCTTCCTTCCTTCCTTCTTCTTTTCCTTCCTTCCTTTCTTCCTTCCTTCCTTCCATCCTTCCTTCCTCCCTTCCTTCCGTCCTTCCTTCCTCCTTCCTTCCTTCTTCCTTCCATTCCTTTCCTCCCTTCCATTCTTCCTTCCATCCTTCCTTCCATCCATCCTTCCTTCCCTCCCTCCTTCCTTCCTTCCGTCCATCCTTCCTTCCTTCCTTCCTTTTTTCCTTCTTTTCCGTCTTATTCTTATTCTTATTCTTATTCTTATTCTTTTAACGGTCCAGTAATAACTAGTTACAACTTGATCCCGCAAGTCTGCCGGCTTTTGTATTGGACTAAAAATTTGCATATTTAAACTGTCCATTGTTTTCATAAATGTATAGGATGATGGTGTGACCTGGATTTTTGGAAAGTCATTAGCGTATGTCCTGTTATTTCTTGCCTCTCTCTCTCTCTCTCTCTCTCTCTCTCTCTCTCTCTCTCTCTCTCTCTTTCTGTTGTATTTCTGTCTGTTCTATATCTGTCTATTTGTCTGTCTTTCTTTCTGTCTCTCCGTTTCTCCCAACCCTTTGCATTTGCTCCAATCCTCTCTCTCTCTCTCTCTCTCTCTCTCTCTCTCTCTCTCTCTCTGGTCTTCCTCCCGCCCTCTTCTTTCTTTCTTCCAATTTCTCTTCCTCTTGGCCTCCTTCCCTGCCCTTTCTTAATCTATAATTGTTGCGTGCTTAAGAGGTTTATTTTTGGAAATCACCGATCATTCATTTTGAAAAAGACGCGAGTTTCAACATTTAAACGGGATGATTGCCGCCATGAGTCACGTGATCCGCCAGCCAGTGAAGCGGGATTTAGCTGATAATATTTATTATCACGTGATCAGTGTCGCTATAAGAGGAATCTTTGTCAAAGTTCCGTGTGGGAAAACCAGCGTTACACACACACACGCTCGCATTTTTTTTTTATATGATTAGTGTTTTCCTTCGTTTGATGTGAGGGTTATTGTCCCTGGGTTTTTGAATTTGCACCGTTGGCGAAGGCTCATATTTCGATGTTATGAATAGCATTATTGTGGAATCCATTACACCAGCAACACTATTTTCAATAGTATTGCCCCCTAACTGCATTTTAACTCTGGATTGAACTCGGATTGTGGCAAGCACTTTCGCGGTCTCCCCCACCCCCTTCCGTTCAGCAGAAAGCAGAAGCGTGTGCGTGCCAGTCGGTCTGCTTTCCCCACGCTAAGGGCTTTCCCCGCGAGCAGCCTTTTTCTTAATGGCACCCTCCTCCCCAAACGCGCAGGAGCTCACCTCAGGTCGGAGTAGCGATCCCGCCTCGGACGCACCTTCCATCGTTAATTGGCGGTTAGTTAGTCGTGTGTTTTTTTTCGGCAGGTGAGCGGCTACATGCCCTCGCGGGACTGGAACTGCAGTGTGTGTGTTTGGGGAGCAGTGAGTGACGGCCTGTCTGGCTGGCTGGCTGGCTGGAGTGCACCCCAGTGTGTCCGAACAGGCGCTATCTCGCTACATGACAGAACGCTCGAAATGCCTAGGGAGCAGGAGGTTTTATTTAGTCTCGGGCGCCCGTGTTTCGGAGAAGGAAACGTACGGGAGAAAAGAGAGGGAGAGAACGGACAGACTGCGCAGTATAATCCCCCCTCCATCCCTTGAGCCCTATGCTAATAATTCGGTCACACTTTCTTTCGTTGGATTTCGACAAGGCATGCACTCGTTCGGACGTTTCAGCGGTCCTTGCGAGAGGCACAACGCCACCTGATTAGTGATGAGCCCTGACCTTGTAGAGTGGCGGTGGGTGTCCGTGGGGCGAAGCGAGAACAGTCGTCGCCCGTGCGCAGTGGAGAGGCGCCTTTTGGGTCCCTGTTAGTGCGCAGGGGTACAGGTCAGCTGGTACTGGGGCACGGTCGGACGCGTCCCACCAGCGCCACCTCATTTGCCTGGCTGCGTCGCTGATACATTATCTGGCCGATAAAACAAACCTCGGGTCTCCACGTGGGTCGGTGGCTCTGTCCTCACTCGGCGGGCTCCTGGGTTGGCATCGGGAGCACCAGGATCAGCAACTCGGTCTGGGTCCTTCCCGTGGCGTCGCGTTGGACCATCCTCCTCGCGCGAAGACTCTGCAATTGCACGCTCAGGAAGGCAGCATGACACGGGAACAGAACACTTGGAAGAGAATGAACAGAACAGGCGAAGGGGTGATCGGAAGGAACGAATGCGTAGTGGTGGCCGTCACCTGATCTCGTGCAACACTGACCCGCCTTGAGTTGCTCACACCCTGCCCCGCGCGACGCCACGCACCTGCATACGCACACACCTTTTTCTGTTGTTCGCTACTGACGGGGGAAGAGGGAGGGGGAGGGGAGGGATAGTAAGGAGGAAGTACACGGTTGTATTTCTCCTCTCTCTCTCTCTCTCTCTCTCTCTCTCTCTCTCTCTCTCTCTCTCTCTCTCTCTCTCTATATATATATATATATATATATATATATATATATATATATATATATATATATATGTATATATATATATTTAATTTTTTTTCTTTCTTTCTTTCTTTCTTTCTTTCTTTCTTTTTTTCTCCCTCCCTCCCCCCCCCCTCATGTTCACAATAACAAGAGGAAATGCTTGGCTGGTGACGGGGAGTGACTTTTCATTCATTAGGGGCGAGGGGAGCGGGGCAGGCGAGGCGGGAGGTGAATATTAAGGCTCCTCACCCACCGGCTTCTTAATGCTGTGTGAGAGAGGAGCGTCGGGAAGAGGTTCTCGAAGTGGAATTGTTTTTTTATAATGATTATGGTTTCTAGGATTGTTAGGTTAGAAACATAAAGTATGGAGATTTTTCTCTCTTTCTCTCTCTCTCTCTCTCTCTCTCTCTCTCTCTCTCTCTCTCTCTCTCTCCTCTCTCTCTCTCTCTCTCTCTCTCTCTCTCTCTTTCTTTCTCTCTCTTTCTCTCTCTCGCTCTCTCTCTCTCTTCTTTCTTCTCTTTCTCTCTCTCTCTCTCTCTCTCTCTCTCTCTCTCTCTCTCTCTCTGAGAGTGGTGTGGTGCAGCGGTAGCGATCTCGTCTAGCAATCTTGCTGACCTGCGTTCAAATCCCTCGCCGCCAGTGGATGGCAACCCCGGCCATTCCTTGCACACAGGGGGTCATTTAGAAGCAAAATGAAACACAA
>NC_051399.1:3393238-3415738 GCF_015228065.2 Penaeus monodon
GAGATGAGCGAAAAGGTGCAAGAGGCGGAGAAGCAAATGTCTCAAATGGAGAAGTTGGTCGGTGAAATGCAAGAGCTTCGTAGTAAGGTAAGAACTTGCCAAAGTATCAGTGTGAGGGCACTAAAGAAATGGGGAAAAATGATTGCCAAAATTGAATGAAATGAGTATTTTCTTCTTTTTCTTTTTCTTTTTTTTTTCTCTTTTTTTTATGTATCCATAGGTATTGAAGACTTTTTCATGGTAGCTAGGAAAAGAGAAGTATTAAGAATTTTCTTATGCATAAGGTATTGCGAGTGTCACACTCATAACTAGGTATCTTTAAAGAGATTTCAGGAGTAGAATGAGATATTCATCAAACATAGATCCAATATTGTATATGTATGTAAACTTTGCCTTGAGATTCTTCCAGCAAAGATAGAACAAGGAACAAACATTGTTTTCTTTTACCTGAAGGTGGCAGAGTACGAGTCTATGAGTCCGAGAGATGAGGAATACCGCAGGTTGCTGGACCGACTGGAGCGGGTCACTTCGGAGAATCAGCAGCTCAGAGACAGCAACGATGAGCTGCTCTCGCAATTAGACGCCTTCCCTCTGCGCCAGAACAACGGCAGAAATAAGTGAGTCAGATTGATGTGCTCTATAGTCGGATTTTAATAGTGGGGTTAGTTTTCTAATAGCTGAGCAATTTGTACATGCATTACGCTGGTAAACTGGTACTAATTCCCTTTTCTTTTTTTTCATGATAATTCTGAAATATTTATATTAACATTCATTTTATCTTCTTTTTTTTTTCTTTTTTTATGAGATAATTATTATTTGAATTGCAGTGACAAGGAGAGCAGCCTCGACGGATCCTGTTTGGGTGATTACGTGGACCAACCCATGGGTCTCCTGGCACCTGTGAAGCGAAGGGGATCCAACAGCGGATCCGGAGACGACAGCTGTGAAGAGGAGAGTCCCCGGGGTGGTAAAGTGCGGCGCTTTAGCAAGGGCCTCAACATACACTATGTTGATGTGGGATGTAAGTGCAATGATGTTGGCTTTCTTCTCTGTCTGACACTTTTTTTTTCTTATTCTTATTCTTATTCTTATTCTTATTCTTCTTTCTCCTTCATCTTCTTCTTCTACTTCCCTGTCATACATGTTAAACTAATTCTTATTCATGATCAAGTCCTGGAAGTCCTTGGCAGGTGATTTTCATCTGATTAAAAAGTTTTCTAGTACATGTAACAGAACATATGATGATCCAAAGTAGTAAATTCTCTAACCATTCTCATTCCTTGGCAGCTTACGATGAATCATTCTTCGACACAAGCATGTCCAACCTGTTGAAGTCTCCCCCAACATCTCATGGTCCAGCCCAGGACTCTCAGCCTGCTTCCCTTGATGAGCTCAATATCAAAGTACCCAAGAAGAACTCTGCTCAAAATGTCAGTATTATTTTTTTTTTTTTTTTTTTTTTTTTCCAGCCATGGAGACAAATTTCAACATATTACATATTTAGTATTATGACTGTATATGTGTGTTTTATTTGTATTTATATTTTATTTATTTCACCCTGCTTTGAATCCTGCAGGATGCTCTCGATACAAGTATACACGAGGCCAGCGTAACCAGTGTGAGAAGCGTGACACAGTTAGTGAACAAGGAACTAAAACAGGTAAGTTTTTCATCTTTAGGGTCCTTTGCATCCGTTTTTTTCTTTTTCCGCAAGTTTTCCTCGTCTGCGGTGACATGCATAAGTAGTGATTTACACTTTCTTTTGGCTCTCGTGTTCCATAGTTGAAGATTGATCACTACAGTATTAGTAGGTTTGTTAGTTCAGGGGATGCATAACGTCATCAAGGAAGTGGCTTTTAAATTGGTTAATTCTTATGTTATTTAAAGAATATTTAATGGTATTCTGTATGTATCATTGGTAATTGTTATTATTATAAAGGCAAGAAGATCAAATGTTATTTTCTAGAGCAGTGATTCCCATTTATATGTTTGATCAGTCATGTATATCAATTGCTATAAATGCATACTGGTGAAAAATTATTCATATTCAAATTGCCATGATGAGACCCTAGTAAAAAGTAGTGATATATTTGGCTCATGCAATTGCCTTTGATTGTTGTCAACATTTTTTGCAGTTATTAGTTAAATTTGTCTCAGATGATAGAAGATGAGTCATGTACAGCATAAATATATTGTTATTGCAGAAAAAAAGTGTTGGGAACCATATTTCTAGATTTGAGTATAGCATAATGTAGTAGTAGTTAAGATCTGCATGGTGTTTTGCATGATAGAATGTATATATGTGATAAACTTTTTCATAGATTTTTTTTAGTGTTTCTTTATGACTACCAAGCTGTTTTTAGTTCAGTTTCTTTAGTTGTGCATTTCACCTTATTTCTCTCTCTCTCAGAAGATTTTCCATACAAGATAAAGGCATTTATTTTTATGTGTGTAGAAAAAAAGGGAATAACTTTCTCCTTTGTGGAATATTTTACAGATTGCACTTTTAAGCCAACAGCATGTTAATAAATAGATTGTAGAAGTTACTTAATTGCAACTCAAGTGTAAATGCAATAATGCACAGTAAAGGCAGTATTTCATTAGCACTTTTTAAATTGATTTGTGTTTTTTTTTGTCTGCAAAGAAAGCTAAAGAGTATTACATTATTTCCTTAAAAGGTAACCCAGAATCCTTTTTATCATTACATAAAATATATGAAAGATCCAGATATAGGATATTTAGACACAGGGCTGTATTAACCTATGGCTGAGCCCCTAGACTTTGTATATTTTTTTCTTTTCTTTTCTTTTACTCAGATATTTGTGCATATACCTGTAAGAATATATAGCATATTATCTATTAATTTTACTCATCATATAAGTTGAATTATGTAGTGAAATGTCACTACAAAATTAATTAAAACATTTTGAACTGCATTAACAGGACACTGTTATACAGGCAGTACATATACAGTGAACATGTGCACCAATACTACTGTAGTAGTGTGCTTATACCTGCCTCACCTGCTGCCAGAAATGTTGCACTTACAGTCAGCAGAGTTGTCATACACATTAACTTCACTATATTTCTACTATATACTTGATAATGTGGTACTCGTTTCATGGGTAAATTTGTGTCTCTGCTTAATGGCATTAATTTCCATTGTGGACATGCCACAAAGTTTTCAAATTAGTTTATAGAGAAATGCACAAGAAAGTGAGGTGGAGCGCTGACCTGCATCACCACTAACTATGGTAAAAGACAGAGAAGAAAAAAGAAAGAAAAGATGTGTGTGTGTGTATATATATATATATATATATATATATATATATATATATATATATATATATATATATATATATATATATATATATATATATATATATATATAATGTTTTCAGCCAAGTCAGTTTTATGAGTAACAGGGCACAGTAGACAGATTTGTGTTTCTAAAATATTCTGTGCTTTCGTTAGGTATCATCACGTCCTCCAAATAACTCAGAACACAAAAAGAACAAGAAAAAGTGCTACTCTGATACTGCTCTAGAACCCCACTGTAGTTAAACCCCCCTGAGGTTCAGCTGGTTGTTTTCTCATTTCCACTCCACCGCCACTCGGGTATCTGCATCTCCAGGTGTTCAGGCACGTGCGTGCGAGTGTTGAGGAGGAGTACAGGCAAGGAGAAAGTAGGGGGGCCATTACAGAGAGGACTGTGGAAGGTGGTGTCATGAAATCCGCTGGTCATGAGTCCCTCAGCAGAGCTCAAGAGGTAAAGGAGACGGGAGGGAGCTTTGGGAGATACTCGTAGAGCTTTAGAATAGTTTGTGGGCTATTTTGGTGCATGATTACTAGTAGTGTCTTTTTTGACATCATATAGTTGTAGCATGCAATTCTTTCTTTGTATTTTGTATTTTTGTACTTGTTGGTTTTCAATCATATTAGAAAATGCTGTGTAACTTTGTTACTTCTTTCTCTCAGAAGGTACGTTAAATGTTCACCTAAAGCATAATGTCATAAACAATAGTCATAACATTTAAGACACACCAACAAAGTTACAACAAGGATTTGTGTAAATATTAGTAGAAAGAATGTAAATTTTTTGTACTGTCTCTTTTTTTCTTTTTTTTTATTATTATTATTATTATTATCAATATTCACCCATTTTCTTTTATCTTTCATCATTTCTTTTTTTTTTTTCTTTCTTTCTTTCTTTTTTTTCTTTCTTTTTTTCCATTCTTCCTCTTTTTCACTATCATGTTTTTAATGACGAATGCTGACGTGACACATCATTCTACAGCAACTTGTGGAATGGGAGTTAGCCCAGCTTCAAAAGGAACAGGAACGGCATCGGAAGATAGACCAAGTACGATCCAGCCGTTGTGTTACTCTGCTTGACTTTGTTTTATTTCATTTGTTCATTAGTTTGCATTTGTTTCATTGTGAAATTTCATTACCATTATTTTTTTTTACTTTTTTTTTCTTCACCCAAATGATGTTAGAGTTTTGTTATCTCTCTTAAAAAAAAATAAAAGAAAAGAATATTGTTATTACTTTGCATAAGGAAACCACCACCATCATCCACAGGAATTGGAGGTGGAATTGGCCCAGCTGCGAGATGAACGAGACCGCCTGGCAAAGCAGCTCGAACTGCAGAGGGAGGAGTTTGCGCACCAGCTGGAAAAGAAGGAGGTGATGTTCTTTTTTATTTTACGTTGTGTCAGGTATCGATTTTGTGAATTCTGGATGACGGGCTTGTATTTCTGTTGTGATGTAATTGGTTGTATGGGATGTAGGTCAGGTGGTGCATGATTTATTTGTGTTGTGTGTGTGTTGGTGCCTGCGTGTGCCTGTGTGTATGTCCCTGTGTGTACCTGAGTGCACTTGCGTGTGTGTGTGTGTGTGTGTGTGTGTGTGTGTGTGTGTGTGTGTGTGTGTGTGTGTTTACATTTATGTCTAAATTTAGTCCTGTGTATATTTTGGTTTCAGTTTTCTTTTTGTTTTCATTATTACTTTTAGTCTCATTCATGATGCCTACCTGTCCAGTTTGAGTACGAAGCTGCGCTGAGCGAGTGCACCAGCGTCCGGAAGCAGCTGGAGAAGACCACGTCCCAGCTGAACCTCTCCCTTCCAGAGGCCCCGCAGCCTCCTTTCCCTCAAGCCTCAACTCCCATCAAAGCATCTTCTTCAGCGCCCAGCAGCTTGCGGGATAAGGTATGGTAAATTACTCTTTGTTGAGTAGTCGTATTTTGGGGGGTTTTGTATTGTATCACCATCGTCTCTTTTTCGTCAGTAAACCCTAGAGTAAAATTTATAACTTTCCTTCCTTGTTATTTTTTCTTCTAGAGTCTCAGAATAGAAAATACATACCTGATTGTATTTTTTTTATCAAGTTTTGGTTTTTGTATATTTTCACCCAACTATTTTTGACTAGTGCACAAGGTGTGGTGACACTCAAGGCCAGCTCACAATGGCGCTGGAGGAGTTGGAGATGGCGTTGCGAAGGGAAGAACAGGAGCGCTCTCAGCGTATCAGTGCAGAGACACTCTTGAGCAACAGGTTAGAGATTTTGATGTCTCTTTATTTATTTTTTTGGGTCATTTTTCGCATTTTATTAGATTGTTTCTTCATGGATTCAAAGAGTGGTTTTCATTGTGCTTATAAGGAGCCTGAGTTGTACCCCTACCAAGCAGTGTATTGGGTGAGAAAGCAAGTATTCAATTCCAGACAAGAAAATGGAAGTACAACGGAATCTGGAGAGACAGGGTCTAGCACAGCGTACCCAAACTCTGCATCAGAACCGTCCGCTGCTTCGAAGCTCCTCATGCAGGGGAATGAAGGAGAGGTAAGGATGGAGCATTGTGAGTGGTGAATGTTGCCCTTGCATTGTTATCACTTAGAGGTTTCCTGATATGGTTTGGCTTGAGAGAGACTACTGTTGTTGTTCAAGTCAGGTGGTGGTTATAGAGTGAACAAAGGGTATTACTTTGTATTTGTTATTTATAGTTTTATATGTAATACTGAAATACCAGTAGGTTTGTTTAATATAGGTGTAGGATCATGGGTAGATTCTTTTTTCTACTTCTTTCTTTGTTTTCTCAGTTTTTGTATAACACTTGTATTTTCCATTGAATCTTCAGGGCAGAGTAAGAGTCCTGGAGGAGCAGTGCAGAGGACTGGAGGGTGAACTGGCAAGGGTCAGGGTTGAGGTCCTCAAGATGGTTGAAGAAAGAGACCAACTTGTAAAACAAAAGGAATTCCTTGAACAAGTATGTATCATGGATATTTTCATGAATATGACCTTGTACTCTGGGATGATATCAGCATTAGAAATGCACATTTGATAATGTTTGTGTGATGAGTAGTAGACAGGAATATGTTTTTTTTTTTTTTTTTTTTTAGTATTTAAAGATCTTTGTATTATTTATTTCTTTTTCTGTTCCCTTGCCATAGAGAAAAGATAACATAGACTTCCAGAACATGAAGAGTCGTTGCCAGATGTTGGTTGACAAAATTAGAAGAAAGAGAATGGCCAACACACCCAGTGTAAAGGAGAACATAGGGGAGAAACAAGAGCAGGAGACCAGCACAGAAAAGGAAGGTGACCAGGGGACCAAAGACACAAAGGAGGGTAATGCTCCTGATATTCAAAAAAACGGCACAAGTCACGATGAAGTAGATAAGGCTTTACCTGTTGAGAAGCCTGAAGATATGTTTGAGGAACTTGGTAAAGAGGTAAGGGCAAAAAACATCACCTGTAACGTCATACATTTCCCAAAGGAAGGTGACCGAGAATGAAAGTGATCATAATTTCCTTAGGATTGATTTTGTGTACGTTTTATCTTAATAAAGTAAAAATCAGACTACAAAGTGTGATATATCCAGGTGTGTGCCTTCGAAGAGGAGCTTTGTCATGAACGAGATGGGCTTGAAAAGCAGAAAGCAGCTCTTCTAGAGAAGAACAACAAGCTGGAACAGAATCTCGAGGTACTTTTTAGCTTCGGCAATAATTCTCAAAGCTATCATTTCTGTGATTCACTTGTCAACCATATTTTCTTTTTTAGTCTATTTTGCCAGGATAATTATTTTATAATATTCCACAGATACTACGTGTGGAGTTTGACAAGAGTGAGGATTATTGGACCCTGAAGCTGCAGGAGGAGCAGGATTATTACGAAGAAGAGCGGCGTTTGTACGACGAGAAGTTCTCTTCTCTGGAAAAGAAAATCCGAGAATATGAGGAGCTCGTTCTCTCTGGTGGTGGTGGGGGGCGCGATAATTCTGATGAGTCTGACCGGCTGTCCACCATTGATGAGAGTGCCATCTGGGAGAAGCAGGTAATGAACGGTCTTTGTAATTTTGAGCTTAAGAGTGATATTTAGATTGAAATAATTTTAGGGAGAATAAATATTCAGAATACCTTCACATGACCAATCATGACATTTTTGGATTCCTCTCACTCTCTACCATTATATATATAAATATATATTTTTTTTCTTTTTCTTTTTCTTTTCTTTTCTTCTTCTTCTTTTCATATTTTATGCCACAATTTCCCTGGTACCTTCCATGTCCTTCCCAACTATTGGGCCCAAGAATGTGGGGGTTTAGGGCTTTCCACAGTAAAAGCCCTATATATGTGGGTAGTAGAGGGGGAAAGGAATCCATCTATACCACTATCATCATGATTGGTCATACAAAGGTATTTTGTATAATTACCTTAGTAAGTAAGTAGTTACCGTTTTTTTTTTCTCTCTCTTTGTGCTGTATCTCCACATCAAGTATTGAAGTGTGCAAGTGAAAGGGAGGAATGGAAAATGTATCTTGCAAGTAATTTTAAGTGCAGCTTTTTGCATTTCAATAATTTTAACTGAGTTCTTTCTGTTCATTAAAAAAAACAGGTCACAGAGTTAGAAGAGGAAGTATCTCTACTGAAGAAGCAAGTGGATGATTTAAGGGAGGAACGACAGAGGATGGTCAGTAGATAGAGTGCATTACTACTCTGTTTTTATTTTCTTTCTAAAGCAATGTGTAATACATTAAGAATGCATTAAAAAGCTCACATTCCTTTTGTATTTGTTATACATGACATGACAGTTTGGAAAGGATACAGAGCCTGGGAATGACAGATTTATAGCCTTTTTGGTTCCGTAAACGGAAAATTCATAAAAGCAAAATATTTAAGGTAAACAGAAACATGATGAATGTTGATATAGAGAAGTGGTTGGACTTTACACTAAAAAAAAGAAAAAATATAGAAATGAAAATCTGGCATCATATTTATCCATATTCCCAAAGCAATATATTACACAATGTGAAAAGTGGGTGTCACACTTCGGTTGAATTCCAGCACAATTTTTCCTTTATGAGAAAGAACTATGTCTTCACCACGCTGGATATTCTTAAGAAAAATGACAGTATCTATGACTGGCTTCGATTAAACTAGTCTGAGAAGATAATCTGTGGGAAAATAAATATTTTTGTATGAACGAATGTAGATCTTATGAAACGTGTCTTGTAGTGAAATATATGGGATGCTTTATGAGAGAAGAGTATGATTGTATTGAAAAATGAAATTATACAGTATGAAAATTGCACTTTGAAAGATAATGGATAATAATTGTTAATAATAAAAACTTTCATAAGCTGGGTAATTGAAAGTGACTTTATCTGTTTATGCAGTTATCTTGAAAATGCATGTAAACAGGCATTATATATGTCTAAAAAAAAAAAAATATTATGTAAATGCTCTGTAACCAGGAGTGCGTCTGGGAAGCTCGTGCCCAAGAGGAAAGACAGCTTGCAACTCAGAAGTGCAGCGGTCTTCAAGATCAAATCTGTAACCTAACCACACAACTGCATCAGGCACAACACCAAGTGAATTCAGGTTTGTAGCATTCATATTTCAGAGTTGATAGAGCACATGGTAGTTGTTATTCAGGGGAAGTTAATGGGAGAAGAATCCATTTGCATGAGTTTAGTGATATGTAAGAAGCTTTGATAGAGAAGAGTATGACTATTTCTAAATTGCTGATGTTCATTTCAGTTCTAGAAGAATTGGACAAAGTCCGGAGAGAATCTGAGCAGCGTATCAAAGACCTTTCTAATCAGCACAGACTACGCTCACAGGTTGGTTCATGTAACAATATTGACATAATGAATTGTACAGGATGATGGTTTTGTTTTGTAGTAGTAGCTTTTACAGTATTTTTTATAAACTGACTTTATATTTTATTTTCTGTAGGATAATCCTCCGCTTGTGAATGGCCATGGTGTAGAGTCTGAAGGAAGATTAAGTCCTCATACACCTGATGAAGACAGACAGTTCTTTCAGGTGTGTTAATTTCTACATGGGAACGGGTCCTGTATCCTCTTTGAAATATGATAATGAATATGCCTGAAGACAGGGAATAAAGAATGGTTTGCTTCTCCTCCACTAGGGTGCTGGAAGTGTTGGTGAAGAGACGATCAATGGATCATTGAGAGCTCAGTTACGTCAGTGCCAGAGTCGTCTCCGTTACCTGGAAGCTGCGTTGCGTCAGCATCACACTCATGCACATCACATACTCACAGGTAGCTATTTCATATTCATCTATCACAAAATAACATGATGAAAACCAATATTGTTTGTGATTGATCATATAGTTTTATTACTGACTTCTTGCTAAAAGTACTGTATATTTCTTTTAACTTTTCCTGTTTATAATGCTGTCACTAGTAACAAGGGAGCAGCATGCAGCAGAAGTGCAGAACCTTGAGGGCATGATGGCTGCCACCCAGCAGATGCTTGGCCAGCACATTGCCAAGTACAAAGATCAGGTGAGGGTTTCTGCCACAAGCTCTTGCAGAAAGTTAAACAAGATTGCTCATGACTGGGTTAGGTCATGGAAATCCTCAAACAGCTGGGATCATCCTAGTCAAATTTTTGGGATTCTGTGTGGCATCTTTCAGTCAGGGATGGGGTTCCAGACGCACATCATTCTACCGAGTTGGAGAAAGCCTTGGAGAGCATAGTGTATATTTTAAACAAGTTCAGATGAATGCACTTTTAATATATCATTTCATCGCCAAAATCACCCATCCAACATCTATAGATTTCTATATATTTTCTAAATATTATGACTGTAGGTATCAGTCCCTACACAGGAAATGAATGATAGATATCTAAATATTTGTCAAGAATGCAGTCATCCATGATCAATATCTATACATATTTATAAGACACTGTTGCAGATCCAGCAGTATCATTTTTATAGTATATCTTATTAAAGAACAGATCTGATTTTATGCAACACATGTATGACCCGTAAATATATTTATAAAACTATGACTATCTTAAGGATTTCATTACACCTCAAATTTTTTTCTCAGTTGAGCAAGGCCAGTCGCAGCGATTCTCTTGTCAGGGAGTTGTACCTGGAAAATGCCCAGTTAATGAGGGCTCTCCAGATTACCGAGAGTCGCCAAAAGTCGGCAGAAGAAGCGAGTCGTCGGCTGCAGGTAGCAGCACTGGGACCACACAGTGTTTCATAAAAAAAAATTATTAGTACGTCTCTTAGGATAGTATTAATGCAATATGAGCAAGATGATACAATATGAAAAGATAATAAAGAAGTCTGAGTAATATGTGGAATCTTAGTAATGAAAATAAAAATTAAGAAATAACAGCTTATTTTGACAGTTTAAAGATCTAGTTTAAATACAATAAAGTACTATTTTTCCCCAAATGTAAAATACAAGTAGCCAAAAAAAATATTGAGGACCAATTTGGTTTGCATGTATATTTGTTAGATACATTCCATCTAGGTCATTTTTCACAAACATTCAGGTTAAAACCTTTCTCAAATCTGCTTCTCACCAGTGCCTGTCAAAATCTGGAGTCCTTTTCTTATTTTTTTACAATATTTGATCATAACAAGATGTAGCAAGACACCTAGTGATTTGTTAACTTAAAAATGTGCTGTTTTCTTTAATGTAAGTAATGAAGGTAATATAAATTATATATTTAAATGTGTACTGTTTGGTGCATTGTGATGTCATGAAGTATGAGTGAGTCGTTATTTCTTGAGGCAGGGAGTAAGGAATCTTTAAAATAAGTGTGGATGATCTGTTACACATAGGGCATTAAGTGGTGTGCTGGAGCATTTACAGGAAACTCATTCCAGCTTATAGATCATAAATCTATTGAAGCTTGTCTGTACCGTCAGTAAAGTTGGAAATAGAAATGGTAAACTCATAGAGTTCTAGTCACGATGCTTGTTCTTCCTGTAATAGTGAATGTGATTGTTAAACATTGTATACATGGAACTGACAATGATGTTATCTGCTTGATTTTTTTTTTTATTGTCGCTAGTCTTCTTCTTCAGTCAAAACTCAATCAAACAGTGAATTGTGCCATACTATAAATATGTGGCCATTTCTTCATTTCTTCATATAAGCATTTTTCAATGCCATAGACAATAGCATTTTTCCCCATTCCTTGTTTTACCTATTCACCAGTGCCTCTGTACTATGATACCAAAGTGTGTAGATTGTCATAGATAAAATAAACAGTTGAACCTATATTTTGTTAATAAATACACCTTCATTCATAGTATTATTTATTATAAGGTAATAAAATATATTTTTCTGACAGACAAAGAAGACTTAAAGAAAAGGAAAAAATCAGTAAAACCCATTAACGTTTAGATGTGGAATCATAAAAATGGCCTGAAATTAAAAGACTGGTTATATACTAGCATTATACAGTTGAATATTTCTTACTTAACAAAAAGTTTTGCAAGGTTAAAGCTAAAGATACTAAATTTTGCAAAGTGAAAAAGAAATACCACAGATGAGTCTTTGTCCAGACCTCCACCTCAGCCAAACTTATTTGTTATGTCATCCAGGAGAGCAGCCAACCGTTGATTGTCTGCGTTCTTTTCCTCCAAAGACGACGTGAGGGAGAGGATCTTCACCTCGGCTCTCTTCAGCATTACTGATGCCTTGCCAAGCTCCTTTTCATGCTTTTCTTTTTCTTGAGAGAATTCCTCCTGTGCCCTGTAGCGAGTAAAAAATGTATATCTATTGCAAACCAAGAAATGTAAATCTTCATGACAAGGGAGAATCATACCTACAGAGGAAAAAAAAATGTAGCTTATGGGAAAACCATGAATACACCATTACAGCTTTTTTAGGTCATAGTCTGAGAAAGGATAGAGAATCCCTTGGCTTACAAGTTGCATACAAGAGGTGATGAACACTAACATATAAATTAGAATTGTGGAAGGAAAGAGCAAGCACACAATCATATGGAACCAATTAAACTAAAAAAAAAAAAAGTATGATCACTTATTGTTATAATAATCAAAATAAGCAATACATTTTACTCTATAAAATGTTTAACTGTGTCTTATGCAAAACAAAAATCTAATCCTTAAAAAAGAAAACAAAAACATAGACTATCAACTATTCTTTTGAAAAGGTTCAAATAATCCAATCTATGTTAAACTGATACCCAAGGTTCCACCAGCAAAAGTGGTAAAAATTTGCAAATCTATCTCAAGAAGAATCGATTCCCCCTAGTTAAAAATAATGACCCAAAAAACAGATTAGTACTTTTCTGAAAATGGGTCTGAGAAATATCATTAGTTATGTAAGCATTCCCTTTCCCTTTCCCAATCAGTCTGTCACTATTAAAGTAAACAAACCCTACTTGAATTAGACGTACACACTTCTCAGTACGGCAAAATCATGTAGTTAACAAACTTACTTGGCATAATTTTCTTCCAGTGTTTGCAGGACATTCTTGAAAGTTTCTTCCTTTTGGGCCAATTTCCCCTTCAAGCCTTCATTCTCCGACTTGAGGCTCTCCTCGTTTCGTCGCAGGCACTCCGTCACCTCCCTCAACCGCTCAAATTTCCTAGAAGGCAATGTCAAAATAGAACATGCATTAATTTTGAATTAGCTTTTGTTATTCTGATCATATTTTCCTAGATGACAATAAAATATGCATTCATCCCCCTCACTTTGCCACCCCCACCACAATATAAAATTTTTGTTATGCTTTTGTTGTTCTTATCTTAACCTATCACCACAAACCCTTGACATCGTATCAGGAAGGGAATCCAGAAGATAAATTTGCCGTCCTTACTTGACCAGATCAAAGAATGGAGCCTCGGCATTCTTCAGCTCGTCCTGGTACTGCTGGCTTTCCTTCTGCAGGGCCGATATTTTGGCTTCATACTTGTTCTCCAGCAGCAATACCTGATTCTTGCGTTCTTTCTCCTTAGCTTCTTCTTGTTTCATGATCTTGGCCAGGACGTCCTGCATCTTGACAATTGTTGCCCTTAAACATTAACATAATAGAAGGTTAATGATTTTCTTTTATGGCTCAGCTGGAGAAAATAATAACTGAAAAAAATTTTCAAATCAACAAACACCCTACTCAATTTTCCACAACTTACTTCAGTGTCCCATTTTCTTCCTCCATGCTAGCAAGTGCGATATTCTGTTCTTCAATCTGCTGCTTGCTCTTCTTCTGTTCTTCTTCAAAAGCTCTGATCTTCCTCAGTAAAGTGTCCTGAATGCAAAGAATCAAATAATTTCACCAAGCAACAGACAACATCCCCACAATACATTTTGCTTCATTAAAAATTGGATTTAAACTTCATCGCACAAACCAGAATCACTTGCCTGCATTGACAATTCAAGGTTCTTCAGCCTCTCGTTCATCACACGCTCTGGTACCATTTTCTCTGTAGCTACAGCCTGAATGACCGTCTCGTTTGCACATTCACTTGGGGCATTGCTGATAACAGTGTTATTGAGGGCTGGGCCACTTGACATGAGGGATATATTACTGTTCTCTCCAACCACTGTGCTATCCAATGCAGTACTATCCAACATCAGTGTTTCATCAGCCCTTGTTGTTGTATGTGGTCTGACAGGTGTACCATTACCATCCCTTGGTCGCTGAGGCTGAAAATGTCAATATTCATATAACCTGCATGATAGATGCGGATTCATAAGTGTGTCCATCAAAGACTGAACAGAAAATATTTTTCTATGTAAAACCTAAAATCAGCTAAATTCATTCTTGAAAGTTTGCAGATGTACAACAAAAAATCAAAAGAACAGAAATTATTAGTTAATTGCATCCTTGTAATCCAGTGTGTAATGTACCATAAACCAAAGAAATTTCTAATGACAGGTGTGGGATCTCCTTACCTTGATAGGGGAAGGGCTGAAGGATATCAGTCCACTAAATCTGCGTGGATCTTCCTCATCCTTAGTGCTGCAAGGAAAGACATTATTGGATTAGCATATAAAAGACAAAGTAAAAAAAAATATATATATATATATTGCAAAAAAATAATAAAAAACTAAGCATTTGTGATGATCATTATCTTTACAGTTCTGCAGCATTTAACTCTTTTTCACCATAAAAAAAAATAATAATAATAAAAATTCTTATAGCTCACCCAAGAAGTTGCTGGGCAAGAAAGGGGGCCAGAGACTGACGCCCAGAAACCAGAGGATCAAACTTGACATAGAGGGAATTTCGCACCAGATTAATCTTGTCTCCTTCCATCCCGTGTGAACCCAGGACATCAAGGTCTTCTGGGTTATTAAAGACTATCAAAAGAAGAGATGGTTAATAAACTGCTCTTTCAAAGCTATATAATAGTGATAATAGATGACAAAACATTCTTATATGGACTCAATATTCATCTAACACAGTACCAAACTTTCAAGTTAACTGCATTTAAACATTTAAACAACTTTACATACTGTATCTAAAAGGCATCTTGAAGTTCTTTACACCCTCTGCAGTATTTATAACTTTAAATTAATGTATTCTACAACTATGGTGTAGTTAGTCATCTTATTTTTCTGTCAAGATTTTCTATTACTTCCTTGTACGCTACTTTATCACATGGTCAATCTACCTAGAACAAATCACCCACAATAATTTCTAAAAGGGACAGCCAATTAAAAATTAAGTATATACCTTAAAAACTGCTAATCATGAACTACTGACATTGGAATGACTAGAAAATACATCAGCCCCTGCTTCACAACCCACATTACTTAGAAATCATTACTTAAGTTCAGGATGATGTATCATAAGTACTGTGCAATACCAACCACTGTTTCCCAATATTTTTTTTTGTCTAACTAAACAGCTCATCCTTTATCCAGCAACTCACTTGGATGAAAGGTTGCATCCTGAAATTTTTCTCCTTCCGAAAGGTCTTGGTCACAACCGGATACTGTTAAATTTGCAGTTTATAGAGAACTATTCAAACATTTCAGAACAATCATTATTGCACATGAACCTAAAATCCTAATAAAAGAAAAAATCCTTACATTCAGTGGCACTGGTGAATTCGTCCATTCCGAAAGCCTCTTGTTTTGCTGACGAGTGCCTTGCCGGTAGGGGACTGAAGACATCACGTGGCTGGGCCGATTCGCTGATCTTCTGCTCCTCAGGAGTCTTAGGATTCGGAGTAACTTCCGAAGCCAGTCGTATCGCCTCTTTTGATATCTGGTCAAAGTCGATACTTCCTAGAGAACTAGCAAATTCGCTCTTGGTGATCTGTGACCCTGTGGTTTGTGTTTCTACAATGTTCCTATCTTTGCTGTCTTGTATTTTTTCTTCTACCTGCACTTTCTCTTGTGTTGCCTTCCTTTTACTTGGAGAATTAGATACAGCTGCTTTGGTTGCAAATGGATTGAAATTTGGATCATCCAAGTTGTCTAAGAAGTCCAGCTGATAGCCCTTTTTGGGAACAATATCTACTTTTATTTCCTCTGCATCTTCAGCCTTTGGTGTTTTCTTGATACTTTTCTTCACAGATTTTGCATCCTCAGCCTGAGTTTTCTTTTCTTGAGAAGTTCCCAAACTTTCCTCCTTTTCACCAACAGACGCATCTGCTTTACCGGGAGAATTTGAAACCGCCGATTTGGTTGCAAATGGATTGAAATTGGGGTCATCAATATGATCTAGGTCTAGCTGGTACCCTCCCTTTGGCTCAGTAGCAACATCGTCTTGCTTTCCTTCGGGAGCCTTTGCCACTGGTTTCTTCTTCTTCATAGCAACTGGTTTCCCAGTTTCCTTACTTGGTTTCTTTTCCTCATCACGATTTGGCACTTCCTCAGAGACTTTATTCTCCTCAGCCTTCTTGCTCTCTACCGCTGGTTCTTTTTTCTTGTCTGGAGAATTGCTCACAGACATCTTTGTTGCAAAAGGATTGAAATTTGGATCATCAAGGTTATCCAAGTCTAGGTTATACCCCTTTTTAGGAGGAATGATTTCACCCTCTTCTGTGGTGCCACTGTTTTCTGCCTCCTTCTTGGCCACAACTGTCTTACTTCTAGGAGCCTCCTTTCCCTTTGCACAGGAAGCCTTTTCTGAAGTCTTCTTATTTTGTGTTGCCTTATCCTCTTCCTTGGCATCTGCAACGGGCTTCTTCTCTGCCACCTTCTTTGGCTTCGTTGCACCTTCTGCTGCCACTTTGTTCTCAGCCGCAGGACAGTTTTTCTTGTCTGGGGAATTCTGCACAGTGATTTTGGTTGAAAAGGGATTGAAGTTTGGATCCTCGAGGTTCTCCAGGAACTCCAAATTGTATCCTTTCTTGGGAGGAATGATTTCATCCTCTTCTTGTGCTTCCAATTTCTCTTCTGCCTGATCTTCCTTAGGCATCACTGTCTTAATTGCAAGAGCTTCCTTTTCTTTTGCAGATGAAGTCTTTTGTGTTACCTTCTTTTCTTCTTCTTTGAGGGCTGCAACAGGTTTCTTCTTCTCAACTTTTTCCTTGGGTTTTGGGGCTTCCTCTGGTGTTTTGCTCTCGGCCACTGGCCCGTCCTTCTTGTCCGGGGAATTGGTGACTGTGGTCTTCAGTGAAAAGGGATTGAAGTTTGGATCATCAAGGTTATCCAAGAAATCAAGATTGTACCCTTTCTTGGGGGGAACTGGCTCATCTTCCTCTTGTGTGTCTGAGGATTCTTTTGGTTTCTCAGACTTCGCCATCTCACTGCTGGCAGTATCCTCCCCTTTTCCACAGGAAGCGAGCATGTCTTCGACAACTATGTTATCTGAAGTCTTAATTTGTGTTACCTTCTCATCCTTTTCTATGACATCAGCAACAAGGGTCTCCTTGGCTTTTGGTGGTGCCTCTACAACTTTGCTGTTAGCCCCTGGGCCATCTTTCTTGTCAGGGGAATTAGTCACTGTGGTCTTGGTTGCAAAAGGATTAAAGTTTGAATCATCTAGGCAATCTAAGAAGTCCAGATTGTATTCCTTCTTGGGAGGAATTGGTGCATCTTCCTCCTCCTTCTCCTCACAAACGTCCATTGCCTCATCAGCCTGTCTTTGATCTGCCGACATGTCCTCCTTGAGCGATTCTACTGCTGCTACATCAGCTTTGGGAGCCACATCTTCAGATATTTTGACTCCTGCCGTCACCTCCTCCTTGGCCGATTCTGCTGCTGTTATATCAGCTTTGGGAGCCATATCTTCAGATATTTTGACTTCTTCCTGTGTGTCCAAAAGTTTGACAGGATCTTCCTCTTCCTGCTTTGGTTCTGATTCTACCTGAGAAACAGGTTCCTCTCTCCTCCCAGGCGAGTTACTGACTGAGGTCTTAGTAGTAAAAGGGTTAAAGTTTGGATCTTCTAAATTATCTAAGAAGTCCATATTATATCCCTTTCTGGGAGGGATTATTTCTTCCTCTTGCTCCTCAGAAGCATTTTCTGCTACCATCTCAGTCTTCAGTGATCCATCTTCAACTGGATCTTCTTTAACATGAGCATGGCTTTCTTCTTGTTTATCTTCATTATTTTCCGACAATATCTGTTCTTGCATCACACTCACAGGCTTGACAAACTCGACTGGTTCCTCTGCCACATTTTCCTTGGTAACTTTCTCTGGAGAGTTGCTGACAGCCGTTTTTGTCGCAAAAGGATCAAAACCAAGATCCTCCAGTTTGTCAAAGTCCAAACTGTATCCTTTCTGGGGAGGAGCAGCTGCTTCATCTTGCTGATCCTGTTCCCCCATTTCTGTACTCGACTGCTGCACTTTTTCCCCAGACGCATTCTCACCATTTTCTTGTCTGTGTTCTGGTGCCACAACCGCCTCAGTTGCTTCAGTCTGACCTATTTCTTTACAGTTTACCTCCCTGGCTTCATGCACTTCCAGCAATTCTGTTTTCTCAGATATATCTACAAGAGCTCCAGATTTATCCAAACAATCTGACTCTCTTTCCTTCATAACAGGATCTGCCACAACTTTACTTTTCTCTTTGTCTGGAGAATTTGTCACAGCTGCTTTTGTTGAGAAAGGATCGAAGTTTGCATCATCCAATCTGTCCAAGAATTCCAAGTTGTATCCTTTCTTCGGCACAATATCTTTTTCCTCGTCTGCCTTCACAAATCCAGCTACTGAATTGCCTGCACCCTCTTCTGGACTCGTTTCCATTTGTCCTTCTGCAAATGCTTTAGCACCTTCTTGCAAGTGCGACTGGCTGTCATCATTTGGCACTTTATCAGGGGAAGAGGGGATTATAACAATGGGTTCCACTACAGAATTGGAGGAATCCTCTATTTCTGCTGTTTTGTTAAGCTCCACACGTGCCAAAGGCTTTTCCTTGCTCTTCACAGGTGTATTCATATCAGATGTGTCACTGACAGCAACTTTTTCAAAAGAAGCTGTAAGCTGGTCAAAGGTGTCATTGTGCATGTTGGGTTGCAGTGAAGTGGAAACTTTCTCCGCATCTTTATTCCCTGGTGACAAGTTTTGAGAAGTATTTTCAACCGAGTCACTTGCATCATGGAAATTATCCTCTTCAGGAATGTCTCTGGTTTCATTCAGTTTCATATTCTCAAAACTGTTCAGAAGAGTACCAACATCCGACCTAAAATTAGGAGAATGGAAAATCTGAACACAAAAATCTTGTCATGGAATACAGATATGTGAAACCAATGTAACTAGCAATATTTTTTTATTTTTTTTTATCATCTCAAACTAAAGGAATCAAGTAAAACAAGTACAAACATAACTTCACCTGTTTAGAGTAATGTTAGCAGAATTGGAAACATCCAAGAGAGTGGAATTTGCCTTTGGTACGACAGGAGATGGTATGATTTTTTCAATAGCTGTGTCATCTAGTTCCCCAGCACTCTCATATTCTGAATCTGCAGATGAACAAAAACCCAAATTGTCTTGTTTTTAATACCTAACAGCCTAATAGCATGTCTTCAAATATCCTAAATTTCTAACAACTGAAAAATGGAATAAAAAGTCCAATCATGGATTCAATGAAACCTCACTTGGCTGTTCAACTGAAAAGATTCTTGACTGTGAGGAACATAAAGGCTTCTTTCACCTTACCTGAGTCCCCAACTAAAGCAGCTACAGGAGATCCCCTAAATTCAGCAACTGTAGGATGTAGTAGTTTATTATCCACAACAGTTGACCTGCAAAGTGTAAATATTTTAGCATTTCACAGAACAAAAAAACTACTATACTAAAACAAATGATAATCCCATTTTGATTCTGCAAAATCTATTCTTTGGTACCACTGACAATAATAATAAACATCATCAACAGCTGTATTTCATCTGCTATGCTATGAAGCACAGCCTGCCAGTGGACCAACATGAATCCAAAATATGTGGAAAGCCCTGATGCCGTCAAAGCAGGCCATTGGCCAAGGTTGCTCTTGTGTCTGATGCGGAATCAAACCAGTGTTTTCTAAGTCACTCAATTTCAAAATGGCACATGTTGCAGATGAAGCCAAGATGCAGCAAGGTGAATCTAGAGTGGAATCCATTCAGTCCAAGACAAATATTGCATTCAATCTTGCAGTGATGGGAAGTTAATTATGCTCATGGCTTCTGCCAGGCAGGAAGAAAAGGGAAAACAGCAAATCGATTAATTAATGAGGGAAATGAAGAGAGGGATGAAAGCATAAATGTGAACAAATGAGAGAATGCAAAATGAATGAATGGCAAAAAAATAACAATAAAAAAATGACAAAGAATGACAGCAAACAAATAAATAATTGAAAGAAAAAGAAAGACAAATGGTGGAAGAGAGGGAGAGGGGGAGGGGATGAGAGAGAGAGAGAGAGAGAGAGAGAGAGAGAGAGAGAGAGAGAGAGAGAGAGAGAGAGAGAGAGAGAGAGAGAGAGAGAGAGAGAGAGAGAGAGACAGAGAGAGAGGGAGGGGAGGGGGAGGGAGGGGGAGGGAGGGGGAGGGAGAGGGAGAGGGAGAGGAGAGAGAGAGAGGAGAGAGAGGAGAGGAGGGAGGGAGGGAGGGAGGGAGGGAGGGAGGAGAGGGAGGGAGAGAGAGAGAGGAGAAGAGAAGGGAGAGCGAGAGAGAGAGAGAAAGAGAAAGACAGAGAGAGAGAGAGAGAGAGAGAAAGAGAAAGACAGAGAGAGAGAAAGAGAAAGACAGAGAGAGAGAGAAAGAGAAACAGAGAGAGAAGAAAGAGAAAGACAGAGAGAGAGAGAAAGAGAAAGACAGAGAGAGAGAGAGAGAAAAATACAAAGAGAAAAAGATAGAGAGAGGGGGGGGAGAGATAGCAAGAGAGGAGAGAGGAGAGAGAGAAAGACAGAAAGAGGGAAAGAGGGAAAGAGAGAAAAATAGAAAGAGAGGGAGGGAGGGAGGGAGAGAGAGAACAAAGATAAGAACAACAACCAATACCACAAATACAGCAACAATAAAATAATAAATAACAACCCTCCTGTTAGATAAATAATAACAATAAAAACGATAAAGATTCGCAATCACCCATTTTACCTGTTAGTCGCTGACGGAATCTGATCGATGACATCAGCAATCATCTCCTTGGCGTAGTCCTTATACGCGCTGTGGTCTATCGCTGTGACAACTTCAGTCCTTTCGCGCCAAGTCCTCTCCTCATCCAGTTCCGAAATGACATTGTATTTGGATGGTGTGGCAGTACTCTGGGAAGAAGCAAGGCCATGACATATTAATGCTTTGGGTTTTCAAAATCATGGTCAGTATAATGATACTGGATCAATTATTTCATCTGCACCTCATTCTGAGTAAATTATTAGGGATAGAACACAAAAAGGAGAATGGTTTTCGTCTCATCGTTTCGACCTCACGGCATTTTTCCTTACCTTTGGTGTCGGTCCGTTGGCTCTCGTCCCCAAAGCATTATTTCCGAGCTCTTTGAAAGGAGAACGTTTGACGCTGTCGGCTGCTTGTGGACCAGCTTTCAGGTGGGCATTTTGACTAGGCAGGTTCTCAATAGGTATCACATTCTCATCCATTGGTAATAATTATTCTGAAATACAAAATCACATCGTTAATGCAAGTCAAAGAAAGCTCTCATAGCAAGACACTGATTCTAATTATTAACCGTTACTAAATATGGACTTCCAAGAATCAAATAAATACACATACGTCTACAAAAAAAAAAATAACTAATCAGGTAAATAAACAAAACAACTCAGAAAATAATTACAGAAATATCCCGCTAATAACTCTATCTAACTCTTTCCAATCCAAGCCGTGAATGTTCACCCTAATGCAAACTACACCGAGGATTTTCCCCGCCTCTCTCGGCACAGAGTCGGCAGAATATCAGTCAACGACATAATATAAATGGGGAGATTGGGGAGAGAGAGAGACCGATAAAAGAGAAATATAGATCAGCGTAAAAAATACACTTGTTAGAGACACTGAAGAGATACTAAGAGAAAATAAAGGCTTCATTAGGCAATAACATTGACAATATTATTAGATAATATTACTAGATTAGTTATAAAAGACTGTAATTTACATCTTAGCAATTATTCGAGAAAATCACATTAATCCGACACAGATGGAATTACTCATAAAAATCTTAATAATTTACCGTGAATATATATATTTTTTTTTATATAATTAGTCACATGAATAACTAAGAAAAACGATCAATCTTATATTTTTCATTTGCTTTTATAAGTTCTTAAAAAAAAGAAAAAAAAATACATTTATAACGACCTTTTTACATCAATTTTTTTTTTTTTTTCCTTTTTCAAACGCCACAGACCAACACATAACAAAGCACACTCACGATCACTTATTTTTAAAAAATAATAATAATCTCAACACCAAAAAATAATAAAAATAACAACAACTTCGCATTTTTAAAAGGCCACCATAGGCCTACATCCATCTTCCTCAAAAATCCACCAAAATCCCACCAAATTTCGCCGATTTCTCCCTCCCACTGCCCTCAGAACACCTTCATCTCACCTGTTAAGACTCTCTAACGACGAAATAAGTGCGAAAACGAAGGAAAAAACGAGAGAGAAAAGGCCGCACGTCCGCCCCGCCTCGACGCCGGTTTGAATTTAAACTTCTTTTCGGGAGACGCGCGGTCGTGACGTCATCGAGGTGCCGGTTATTATTTTTTTTTTTTTTTTGTCCATTTCTAATAATTTTATTTTAAGTCCGTTGTTATCTAAAAGGGGGAAAAAGAGGATATAATATATATTACGTCTTTTT
>NC_051399.1:3418238-3443238 GCF_015228065.2 Penaeus monodon
TCTCCTCTCTCTCTCTTCTCTTTCTCTCTCTCTCTCTCTCTCTCTGCTCTCTTCTCTCTCTCTGCTCTCTCCTCTCTCTCTGCTCTCTCCTCTCTCTCTGCTCTCTCTCTTCTCTCTCTTTCCTCCTCTCTCTCTCTCTTTCTCTCTCTCCTCTCTCTTTCTCTCCTCTCTCTCTTCTCATCCTCTCTCTCTCCTCTCTTTCTCTCTTCTCTTCTCTCTCTCTCTCCTCTCTTTTCTCTCTCCCTCCTCTCTCCCTTCTCTCTTTCTCTCTCTTTCTCTTTTTTTTCCCCTCTCTCCCTCTCTCTCCTCTCTCTCTCTCTCCCTCCCCTCCTTTTTCTCTCTCTCTCCTTTCTTTTCCCCTTTTCTCCTCCCCATCTCTCTTTTCTCTCTCTCCCTTCTTTTCCCTTTTTTCTTTTTCTTTTTTCCCTCTTTTTCCTCCTCTCTCTTTTCCTTCTCTCTTTTTTTTCCCCTTTCCTTTTTTTTTTTCTCCTTTTCTCTCTTTCTTTCTCTTTCTCTCTCTCTCTCCTCTCTCTTCTCTCTCTCCCTCTCCCCCTCTCTTTTTCCCCCTTTCTCCTCCTCTCCTCTCTCCTCTCTCTCTCTCTCCTCTCTTTTCTCCTCTCTTTTCTCTCTCTCTCTCTTTCCCTCTCTCCTTTCTTTTTTTTTTCTTTTCTTTTTTTTCCTCTTTTTTCTCTCTCTCCCCCCCCCCTTTTTCCTTTCTTCTTTTTCTTTTTTCCCTTTCCCTTTTTTTTTTCCCTTTTTCTCTTCCTTTCCCTCTCTCTCTCCTTCTCCTCTCTCCCCTCGCTTTTCTCTCTCTCTCTCTCTCTCCCTCTTTTCTCTTTCTCCCCCTCTCCTCTCTCCTCTCTCTCTCCTTCTCCCCCCCCCTCTTCTCTCTCTCTTCCCTCTTTTTCTTCTTTTTTTTTCTTTTTCCCTTGTTTTTCTCCTCTTTTCTTCCTCTCCTCTTCTTTCCTTCTCCTCGTTTTTTTTATTCTTCCTTTTTAAAATTTCTCCTTTTTTCTCTCTTTTCTCTCCTCTCTTTTCTCTCTCTCTCTCTCTCTCTCTCTCTCTCTTCTCTCTCTCCTCTCTCTCTCTCTCCTCCTCTCTCTTCTCTCTCCTCTCTCTTCCCCTCTCTCTCCTCCTCTCCTCTTCCTCTCTCTCTCTCCTCTCCTCTTTCTCTCTCTCTCTCTCTCCTCCTTCTTCTCTCTCACTCTTTCTCCTCTATCCTCTCTCTCTCTCTCTCCTCTCTCTCCTTTTTCCCTCTTCTCTCCCCCCCTCCTCCCTTCTCTCTCCCCCTTTCTCTTTTCTCTCTCTCCTCCCCCCTTCTCCCCTCTCTCCTCCTCTCCTCTCTCCTCCCTCTCTCTTTCTCTTTTCTCTTTTCTTCCTCTCCCTCCTCCTTTCTTCTTCTTTTCCTTCCCCCTTCCCCCTCGCTCTTTCCCCCTTTCTTCTTTCTTTCTTTCTCCTTCTCTCTCTCCCTCTCTCTCTCCTCTCTCCTCTCCCCCTCTCTCTCTCTCTCCTCCTCTCTCTCTCTCTCTTCTCCCTCTCCCTCTCTCTCGTCTCTCTCTTTTTTTCTCCTCTCTCTTTTCCCCTTTTTTCTCTCTCTCTCTCTCTCTCCTCTCTTCTCTTCTCTCCTCTCTCTTTTTTTTTCTTTTCCTTCTCTCTCCTCTCCTTCTCTCTCCTCTCCTCTCTCTCTCTTCTCCCCTCCTCTCTCTCTCCCCTTTTTCCTTCTCATTTTTCCCCCTCCTCTCTCTCTCTCTCTCCCCTTTCCCCTCTCTTTCCTCTCTCTTCTCCTCTCTCTCTCTCCCTCCTCCCCTTTTCCCCCTCTCCTCTCCTCCTCTTATCTCTCCCCCTCTCTTTTTTTCTCTCTCTCTCCTCTTCCTTTTCCCCTCTCTCTCTCCCCCCTCTCCTTCCTCCCCTTCCCTCTCCCCTCTTCCCCTCTCCCCTCCCCCTCCCCCCTCTTCCCCCCGTCTCCCCCTCTCTCTCTCTCTCCCCCTCTCCTCTCTTTCCCTTTCCCAATTTTTCCCCTCCCTCCTCCTCCCTCCCTCCCTCCTCCCCCTCTTTTTCCCCTCCCTTTTCCACCTCCCCCCCTCTCTCTCTCTGTCCCTCCCTCTCGCAGCCCCCCCCTTTCCTCCTTTGCCCTCTTTTTTCCCGTCTCTTCCCTTCTCCCCCTCTCTCCCCTCCCCCTCTCTCGCTCCTCCTGGGGCCCCTCTCCCCCTTCTCTTTTTTCTTTCCCCTCCTTCCCCGGGTCCTCCCCTCCTCTCCTCCGCGCTCCCCTCTCTCTTCTCCCCTCTCCTCTCTCCTCCCCTCTCCCTCTCCCCCTTTTTGGGGCCCTTTTTCCTTTTTTCTTCCTCTTTTTGTCCTCTCTTTTTTTCCCCCCCTGGGGTTTTTTTCCCCTTTTTTTTTTCCCTGGCCTTTTTCCCATTTCCCCCCTCCCCTCCTCCCCTTCTCTCTCCCCCCTCCCCTCTCCCCCTCTCCCCTTTCCTCTCTCTCTCCCTTTAACACTCTTCTTTTTTTTTTCTTTTTTTTTTTCACCTTTTTTCCTGCTTTTCTCTTCTTTTCCTTTCGTCTCTTTGGGTTTTTTTTAAAATCCTTTTTTTTTTTCTCCTTTGGTTTTTCTCTTTCAACTCTCCTCTCTCTTCTCTCTCCCCCCTTTCTCTCCTCCCCTTCATTTCCTCTCTCTCTTTTCTCTCTCTCTCTCTTTCTCTCTTCTCTCTCCCCCTCCTCCTCTCTCTCTCTCTTCTCTTTTCCCTCTCTCTCTCTTTTCCCCTCCCTTTTTCTCTTTCCCCCTCCCCCTTCTCCCCCTTTTCTCTCTCCCCCCTCTCTCTCTCCCCTTTTCTCTCTCTCTTCATTTTCCCTCCTCTCCTCCTCTTCTCTCTCCCTCTCTCTCTCCTTTTCCTCTCTTCTCCTCTCCTCCCCCTCCTCTTTCTCTCTCTCCTCCCCTTCTCTTTCCTCTCTTTCCCTCTTTTTTCTTTCTCCCCCCTCCTCTCTCTCTCTCTCTTCCCCCTCCTCCCTCCCTTCCCCCTTCTCTCTCTCTCTCTCTTCTTCTCCCTCTCTCCTCCTCTCCCCTTCCCCTCTCATCTCTCCTCCTCCCCTCTCTCTCTTTTTCCCTCCCCTCCCCCTCTCTCTCTTTCCCCTTTTTCTCCCCTTTTTCCCCTCTCTCTCTCTCTCTCTTTCTCTCTTCCCCTCCTCCCCCCCCCCTCCCCTCTCTCTCTCTCTCTCTCTCTCTCTCTCTCTCTCCTCTCTCCTCTCCCCCTCCTCCTCCCCTCCCTCATCTCTCCTCTCTCCCCCTCTCTCCCCTCTCCCTCTTTTTCCTCTCTCTCTCTCTCTCGTTCCCCCTTTCCCCCCTCCCCCTTCTCTCTCTCCCCTTTTCCCTTCTCTTTCCCCCCCTCTCCCCCTTCTCTCTCCCCTTTCGCCTCTCCCCAAATCTCCCCCCCTCCATCATTTTCCCCCTCCCTCTCTCTCTCTCTCTCTCTCTCTCATAAAAGGGCAAAACCAATGAACAATCTGGCTGGTGACTTGGATTTAATGAAGGTTGGGAATGCAAGTTATTAAGCTTATATTTACATCAGCTCTTAATATGATATCCATGCTCTGCTCATATGCATATATATCGCATTTGCGTCTACTGTAATAGGTAAGTTTTAAATTCTTAAATAGCCTAATTATTTAAAAGTTTAAATCTGGCACTTTGTGTATGCATACATACATATATCGCCCTTTAAAACAACACAACGCGCGCGCGACACACACACACACACACACAAACACCCCAACAACACACCCACACCCACAACAAAACCCAAACACAACAAACAACACACCCACACACCCCAACCACAAAAACGAACAACATACATACACACTCACGCCACTTTTTCCTTCTGTTTCGTTCTTTTCTTACAAACAAACGCCAGGGATGCTGAAAACACATCGTATGTGGATTCATGTTGCAAAAATTTAAAAGAAAAACCCATTAAAAACCCAAACAATGCAACAGGGCCTTTTTTTTTTTGCTATTTTTTTTTCTTCTATATGTGTTGTGTGTGTGTGTTGTGTGTGTTGTGTTGGTGTGTGTGTGTGTGTGTGGTTTGTGTGTGTTGGTGTGTGTGTGTGTGTGTGGTGTGTGTGGGTGTGTGTGTGTTGTGTGGTGTGTGTGTTGCAAGCGTAAAGTCACGTCGGTGATTAAGACTCCGAACACAAAGGGTGCTCGGGGGCCCCTGTTGTTTTTTGTTTACTGCATGAATGTCTATGCATGTACGCGTATGTTTCCTTTACGAGAGAATTAGCTTTCAGATATTCCAATATTCCGATTCCTTATATTCCAATGCATCATTTCTCATTCTATAAATAGAGGCACGTCGACATATCAGGGCCAGTGCCGAGCCTGTAGCCAACCTGGGAAGGAGTGTTGAATATTAAAAGTAAACTGGTACGCATTTTCACACTAAAAATTTCGTTGCGTGGACAAGGAACGGTGAAAAACAATTATGGTGTGTACTGTGCTTCACGAAGAATGGGAAAAGAAAGCATTGACTAAACGCTAAAAGTGATTATGTTATTGTGTGAACAGCTGATGTTAGTGGTTGCATGCAGGATCGTTATTGATTTGGTTGCATGGAGTGTTGGTCGTTGTGGCTTAAAGGTGGTTTCGAATACACGATGTTGTTTTTTTCATCATTGTTACGATGATGATGATGATGATTATCATTCCTGGTATTGGTATTATTATCAGTATCAATATTATTATCATTATTATTACTAAAATAATAATGATACTTATTATCATTATCATTATCATTGTTATATTCATTATTATTAATATTATAATAATTATTATTATCATTGTTATCATATCAACATTATTACTATTAATATTATTATTACTATTATTACTATTATTATTATTATTATTATTAACGCTATTATTATTAGCGTTAGTATTAGTGGTAGTAGTATTGTTATTAATCTTATTACAATTATTGTTATTATTATTATTATTATTATTATTATTATTATTATCATTATTATACAAGGGAAGAGCATAATGAGGTACTGCTTTTGCTATACACTCAAGGAGCTGCTGCAGAAGTTGTGAGCATATTTCTGTTAGTGTTCCATTTGCCTCGAACTTCAATCACCCTAGGTCGCTGGTAGTGACCCGGTGTTTGATTTTAATTAGCAGATCTTAAGAAAAGAAAATAATAATAATAATAATATTAGTAATAATAATAATAATAATAATAATAATAATAATAATAATAATAATAATAATGAAGGGGACGAGGAGGAGGAGGAGGAGAGAATAGGAAATGAAGAAGAAGAAGTAGAAGAAGAAGAAGAAGAAGAAGAAGAAGAAGAAGAAGAAGAAGAAGAAGGAGAAGAAGAAGAAAAAGAAGAATGAAAGAAAGACCAAGACAAAGAGAAAGAAACGAGAAAAGGAAAAAGAAGCTGAGAAACAGAAAGAAGAGGAAAATGAAAATGAGAACCAGAAAATGAAAGAAAGAAAGAAAAAAAACAAAGACCGCACTTCAATATATATCTTGAATCACGGATGAAAATAATATAATGATAATGATAATAATAATAATAATAATAATAATAATAATAATAATAATAATAATAATAATAATAATGAAAGGAAAATCTCTATTTTCTCGGGTAATTAACAGCGTCAATTATCAGGCAAAACCATTAACGCTTTTTCAATTTTTCGTCTGGCAAAGTATAGCTTTAGTGTAACCCCGACAAAACAGGTATTTTTACAAGGTATTCTTGATTTTGAAATTGCTTTTTCTGTCTAGCCACTCATTACAAATATACTATAGATTTCTGCGACGTGTTAGCTCTTTACCCCAAAAACATCTTTGCGAAGATGATTAAGCATGTGTAATTCATATAAAAATTGTAAGTTCTATTCTAGATCACGATATTGAAATGCTTACCTGTTTAATGGGAAACTTGTGCCTAATTATTACTATTATTATCTTCATTATTATCAAAATATGATTTCGCTTTCTTGTATTGTTTTATTACCACGGATAATAGTTATATCACTAATATTATATATCACTAGTAGTGTCCTTATTACCATTATTATTAATGTCATCACCAATCTTAATCTTAATACATGGTGATCATCATCATTATCATTTTTCTGTTTATTTTCCTCCCCAGGTCCTCTGCATCCTTATCACTGACTCAATCACCGTCGTAGAATGTATGACAACCCCCGGAACGCTTCGTAAAGGAATTATCAGCGAAGATTAAGTTATTAGTGATAGCGTAGACCAGCAACCTTATCATTATCGTCCCTCTCAATATCTCAAGACAAGCACTATCTTCTCTCGACTCCTGTTAGTTACCGAGAAAGCCAGTGAGAGTTAAGAGTCAAAACAGACCATTTCAGAGACACAAAACAAACCATTTCAGAGACTCAAAACAGACCATTTCAGAGACTCAAAACAGACCATTTCAGAGACTCAAAACAGACCATTTCAGAGCCTCAAAACAGCCATTTCAGAGACTCAAAACATTCCGTTTCGCAAACATGTTTCGGAAGTACATGTTAATAACGTGTCTCCTCCTGGCCACTGGCGTCTCTTTAAGCCTCGCTGCCGGAAATACGATAAAAGCCCAAAGGAAAATTCACAGTAATGTTTCCCGACCTCCGAACGTTATCATTTTGTATGCCGATGACCTCGGGTTCGGTGACCTTAGCTTCTCAGGTCATCCGACTTCCAGGTGAGTGCGCTGTGTGTGACATTTATTAAGAGTTGAAATGTATAAGAAATATTAATATATGATTTATAGAATAAATATAGGTAGATAAACTGTTATATATATACATACATATATATATATATATATATATATATATATATATATATATATATATATAGATAGATAGATAGATAGATAGATAGATAGATAGATAGATAGAGAGAGAGAGAGAGAGAGAGAGAGAGAGAGAGAGAGAGAGAGAGAGAGAGAGAGAGAGAGAGAGAGAGAGAGAGAGAGGAAGAGAGAGAGAGAAAGAGAGAAATAGAGAGAGAGAGAAGAGAGAAATAGAGAGAGAGAGAAAGAGAGAGAGAGAGAGAGAGAGAGAAGAGAGAGAGAGAGAGAAAGAGAGAGAGACAGAAAGAAAGAGAGAAAGAAAGAGAGAGAGAGAGAGAGAGAGAGAGAGAGAGAGAGAGAGAGAGAGAGAGAGAGAGAGAGAGCGAGAGAGAGGGTAAGAGAAAGAAAGGGGAAAAAATGCAATAAAGTTGTAAACATTCTCTCCTCGTATCGTAAAAGCACAAAATCATGGCGGCGGTTACCTATTGCAACATTAACACGCCAACAGAACGCCTCATATCGATCAACTAGCGGCCAATGGGAGGTTCTTCAATCAGTTCTACGTCACGAGTCCTGTCTGCAGTCCTTCGAGGTTAGCAGAACTCTGTCTTTTGTTGAAGTTGATGCGAAATATATGGTATACCCTCTGTTCCAGTGTTTCTTTCTGTGTTTTGACTGTTTGGCGTGTTTTTCTTTCTTTTTGTGTCTGTTTGTTTGTTTGTTTGTTTGTCTGTTTTCGTGTCTGTTTGTGTGTCTGTTTGACTCTGTCTGTTTTTTTTCTCTCTCTCTTTCTCTTTCTCTTTCTCTCTCTCTCTCTCGCTCTCTCATTCTCTTCTCTCTCTCTCTCTCTCTCTCTCTCTCTCTCTCTCTCTCTCTCTCTCTCTCTCTCTCTCTCTCTCTCTCTCTCTCTCTCTCTTTATCTCTCTTTCTTTTTTTTCTCTCTCTCTCTCTCTGTCCCTCCCTCCCTCCCTCCCTCCCTCCCTCCCTACCCCCTCCCCTTATCCCCCCTTCCCACCCACCCTCCCTCCATCCCCGTCTACCCCCCCTCCTCTCTCTCCCTCATTCCCCTCCCACCTCCCTCCTTCCTCCTTCCCTCCCTCCTTTCCCTCCACGTAATCAACCCCTTCCTCGCCCCCTTCGCCAGAGCTGCCCTCCTGACCGGCCGTCTTCAGGTGAGGAGCGGCGTGTACCCAGGTGTGTTTACCCCCGACAACACCTTGGGTCTTCCGCTCAACGAGACCACGATAGCGCGGCTTCTCCAGCGGCAGGTGAGGAGAGGGAGAGGTGGGCGTGGTTTCGAAAGAAAATAAGATTAATAGTAATAGTAATAACAATACTTAGAAATAATAATAACAGAAATACTACTACTGCTACTACTACTACTACTAATAATAATAATAATAATAATAATAATAATACTTGGAAATAATAATAATAATAATATAATAATAATAATAATAATAATAACTTAGTAATAATAATACTTAGAAATTTATTTGAAACTGAAGGAAAAAATGATGATATTTAAAAATCTGTTTAAAATTGAAGAGAAAAAGGGGAGAGGTGGGTGTGGTTTCGAAAGAAAATAAGATATAATAGTAATACTAATACTTTAAAATCTATTTAAAGGGTCTGGAAAAAAAGAATACTTAAAAATCTATTTAAAATTGAAGAAAAAAAAGGAAGCGTTGGGTTTGGTTTTGAAAAGGAAGCGATTGAAAATACTTAAAAACCTCCTTAAATCTGAAGGAAAAAAGGGAAAAACTGCACTTGGTTTCGAAAAATATTAATAATAATACTTAAAAATCTTTTAAAACTAAAAAAAAAAATAAAAAAATTTAATTTAAAAAAAGAAAGGGGTCTGGTTTCGAAAAAAAAAAAAAAAAGTTAAAAACCTACTTAAAACTGAAGAAAAAAAAGGAAGTGTTGGGTTTGGTTTCGAAAAGAAAACGATTTAAAATGCTTAAAAACCTACTTAAATCTGAAGAAAAAAGGGGATGATTAGGGCCTGGGTTCGAAAAAAAACTACTTCCCAAACTATAAAAAAAACGATTTAAATCAAAAGAAAAAAGAGAAGCGTTGGGCCTGGTTTCGAAAAAACCTGCTTATACAACTTAAAAAAAATATATATATTAATAAAAAAAGGAAAGACTTGGTTCTTGTTTCGAATGAAAAGAACAGCTACTTAACAAATAAAAAAAAAGAAAATAAAGAAAATCTAAAGAAAAAACAAATTAAAGTTGAGAGTTGGGTTAAGTTGTAAAGAAATTTAGTTCGTTCGAAATCTACTTTAACTGGAAATAAAAATTCAAACTTTTTTTTTTTCTAGAGGGAGAAATATTTTTTTCTTTGAATAGGATTTTCCTTTATAGACCCTCTCTGAAATAGAATATGATTTTCAAACAGAAAAAAAAAACGGTTTTGAAATCCTAAAAAGCCTAGTAACAGTACACTCTTCAAATACATCCTTTCAACTTAAAAAAAAACAATATCACAATCAAGTCTTGTTGTAAATTAATTATATGCAAAACATATTCAACACGATCATCATAATCCGACCCAAACACGATAGCATTTTATCAACAAACACAATTCGTCACATCTTTTACCCTCAACATCACCCGCGCATGTCAAGCCCACACAGCATCACTATTACCAATCCCACACGCAAGAAACATCGCACACCCACCCATTTCCCACAGATCACCCCCCCCACACACACACACTCAAATCAACGCCCATGATCCTCGGAAAATGGCACCCGCATTACCCACACACACTTTAACCCACGCCCGCCTACGGGATTGCCGCGTCTTCATCCTCGGCAAATAGCACTAAGTTTACCCACACTTAAACCCATGTCCAGATACTCACTCCACCCACATTACACCCCCCCCCCACCCATACACTTAAACCCCCGCTCTGGCACTCACTCCACCCACATTACATCCCCCACCCCCCACCCATACACTTAAACCCCCGCCCACCCACAGGGTTACCGCACCATGATCATCGGCAAGTGGCACCTGGGCGTGGGTGCCAAGAGCCAATACCTCCCGACGCACTTTGGCTTTGATGAATACTACGGCGTGCCTTACTCCCACGACATGTGCCCCTGCCGCGTCTGCTTTCCTGACGGAGGGAGTTGCTTCGATAACTGCTGGGAACAGGATGTGTCCTGCCCCCTGTTCAGGTAGCGGGAGGGTGGGCGGAGCGTGGTTTTGTTTGTGGGCGTGGTTGTGGTTGTTTGTGGTTGTTCGTTCGTGTGTGTGTTTGTTTGTGTGTGTGTGTGTGTGTGTGTGTGTGTGTGTGTGTGTGTGTGTGTGTGTGTGTGTGTGTGTGTGCGTGTTTGTGTGTGTGTATGTGTGTGTGTGTGTGTGTGTGTGTGTGTTTGTGTTTGTTTGTTTGTTTGTAGTCGTGCACGTCACTTACAGATTTATCAATAAAGACTTTTAAAGCGAAAATGACTTTTCAAGAAGTTTCTAAAACATTTTTTTTTTAATTAAAACTTTCGCGACTTGAACAGATTCCTAATGCACTGAATGCCATTGTGGATTCTATTATATATATATTTTTCATATATCTGTTTATTTGCTTCCTTTTTTTACCAATCAGCAGATTTTTTTTTCTTTTTTTTTGAGTCATAAAAATATCAGGTTTTTAAAAGCAGGGTCTTTCCGCATTTTTTTTTTTTAAATCCTGATTTTTTTTGTATTTCTTATTTTTCCAGCAACACAACCGTTTTTTTTCGGACTTTTACCATAAAACTTTTTCTTTATAAGATCTCTAGAAATATATTTTATTATCAATTCTTATTTTTAGAAGCACAATTTTCTAAAGATTTCTAGTATCTCAGTTTTTAATTTCCCTTTACTTGTAGCAACAACCACTTTATCAAAAAAAAAAAAAAAAAAAAAAAAAAAAAATCTCTCTCTCTCTCTCTCTTTCTTATTCTCTTTCAAAAATTTCTTTCAGCAACACAACTATCTTGGAACAGCCTGTGTCTCTGCCAACCCTCTCGAGCCGCTACTTAAACCGAGCTCTTGGCTTCATCAGCGACGCTCATCACAAGAACCAGTCCTTCTTTCTCTACTTCCCGACGCATCAGGTAAGTAGGTAGGTAGGTAGGTAGGTAGGTTGGTGGGTTCGTAGGTAGGTAGGTAGGTAGGTAGGTAGGTTGGTAGGTAGGTAGGTAGGTAGGTGGGTTCGTAGGTACGTGGGTACGTGAGTGGGTAGGTAGGTACAAGAAACATGAAGGTAGGTAGCTGGGTGGGTAGGTAAGTAGGTGGGTAGGTTGGTAGGTGGGTAGGTTGGTAGGTGGGTAGGTTGGTTGGTGGGTGGGTGGGTGCGTGGGTAGGTAGGTAGGTAGGTAGATAGGTGGGTAGGTAGATAGGTGGGTACGTAGGTAGCTGGGTAGATAGGTAGGTAGGTAGGTAGGTGGGTAGATAAGTAGGTTGGTTAGGGTGATAAGCTGAGATGTGGGTAAGCTCTAGGTAGGCAAGCAAGTGGGCAGGTGGGCGGGTAGGTAGGTAGGCAAGTAGGTAAACTGACAAATAGGTAAGCAGTAGGTAGGTTGGTGGACAGGTAGACAAATAAGGGATAGACAATATACTTTGATAATAATTATATACAACACGTATAATGATGTACTATGAACATTAATTAATTATATATGTATAAGTCTTTTCCATCATCATTATTGCCTAAAGATTCTATACATTTCTTAATGAATAGAGGAATCGTCTTGGCGGACCCTAACCACAAGGATTTCGACACTCCTCAACAAACAGAAAAAATAAACGCTATATCTTGGCAACATGATAAATATTCCCCAAAGATTCTCGACATTCCTGAACAAAAAAAAAAAAAAAAAAAAAATATATATCTTGACAACATAATAAATATTCCCCGCAATATACTCGACATTCCTCAACAAACAGAAAAAATATATATCTTGACAGCATGATAAATATTCCCTCCAAATTCTCGACATTCCTCAATAAACAAAATATATATATATATATCTTGACAACATCATAAATATTCCCTCAAATATACTCAACATTCCTCAACCAACAGAAAAAAAACTTTATCTTGACATGATTAATATCCCCCCCCCAAAAAAAACTCTCGACACATCCCAACATTCCCTAACAAACAGAAAAAACAACAACCAACCAACCAACCCAACCCACAAACAACCAACCACCTTGGCAGATCCACCACCCACAATTCGCGTCCAAGAAATTCCACGGGAAGAGCGACCGAGGCAGAACCGGGGACGCTCTGCTGGAGTTGGACTGGATGGCGGGCGAGATAACGCTGCTCTTGAGGAAACTTAGGATCGATTCGTCGACGATTCTGTGGTTCGCTTCGGATAATGGGTGAGGAGCGTGTGTGTGTGTGTTTAGGGAGGGTGGGGGTGGGGGTTAGGAGTGGGTTGGGAGGGTTTGGGGGGGTAGATTTGGGGTTGGGTGGGGGGGTTGTGAGTTGTGATGTGTGCGAGGGAAAGTGAGTGAGAGAGAGAGAGAGAGAGAGAGAGAGAGAGAGAGAGAGAGAGAGAGAGGAGAGAGAGAGAGAGAGAGAGAGAGAGAGAGAGAGAGAGAGAGAGAGAGAGAGAGAGAGAGAGAGAGAGAGAGAGAGAGAGAGAGAGAGAGAGAGAGAGGAGAGAGAGAGAGAATGAGAGAGAGGGGGAGAGAGAAGAGAGAAGGAAAAAAAAAGAAAAAAAAAGAGAAAGAATGCGAAAGAGAAGGAAAGAGAGAGAGACAGACATAGAGAGAGAAAAGGGAAAGAGAGAATGGGAGTCAGCGAAACGCCCTCACATCATAACCACCCCACACTGACCGTCGACGCCTGTGTCCCTCAGACCCAGCCTGACCCGCCACGAGCGAGGGGGGTGCGCGGGGCCCTTGCGCTGTGGGAAGGGGACGACGTGGGAGGGCGGCGTCAGGGTCCCGTCCTTCGTTTCCTGGCCAGGGAAGGTCAGGCCAGGTCAGTTCCCAGTACCGTTGTTCCATATGTAGAGGTGGGTTTGTAAGTAGTGTGTTCAAAACGGGGGTATTAATATGCCGATGAATATATGGGGAATTGAGTCATTTTCATAGCGTTATCTTTATCTCGCTCTCTAAAGATCGGCCTCTCCCTCAGGTCGGACGAATGGGCTGGTGTCAGCTCTCGACGTCCTGCCAACCCTGGCCGCTCTGACCAACGCTGACACATCCAACCTGACTCTGGATGGTGTGGATGTTTCCTCTCTCCTTTGGTCACCGGATAATAAGGTATCAGGTGATCTGTTGGACTTAGCTAGAACTTATATACCATGATATCCACACGAATTCTTTCATATTTACACGAAACATTATTGAACAGAGCCCAAGGGAGATGTTCCCGGTGTACTCCGAGGCGCCGACGAGGTCCACCGATCCCTTCGCTGTCACGGACGGCAAGTTCAAGGCCCACTTCTACACCAAGGGGTCAGGTACGTCCTTTGGGGCTTCCAGATTTTCTCTCCGTTGTTTTGTTCTCCACAGACGTTTCGCGACGCCTTTGCCAGCAGTATATTTCTCGTACTTTGAGGATTAGTTAAGTTCGTACTAAAATTACCTTCATCGATACCATTGCTATGGTGACCTAGTGGCCGTCTTTATCCTCAACAGATCTGTCTGACGCCAGCAATTACGACCCGATGTGTCCTCAGCGCCACCCTCTCACGCGCCACGACCCGCCTCTGCTCTTCGACATCCAGCAGGACCCCGGGGAGCGTTACAACCTTGCGAACGACACCCTCTACCAGTGAGTCATACAGCATTAACACTTTGCACCTATAGCGAGCAAAAGTATCGCTCTACAACAGTGTCAGTGTGCATGTCCCGCGTCAGTCGTAACGAATGCACAATCCGTTACTGCGCATAACAACAATGACAGCTCTTCAGCATGTATCTTTCTCCCTCCTTCCCAGGCCGGTACTACAAGCCTTAACAAAATGGAGAAACGAACACATCGCCAACGTGACGTGGATGCCTCCTCGCACTCGCGCCCTCAACGCCCGCGCCCAGCCTTGTTGCACGGCGTCATCTTGCAACCCCTTCCCCGGGTGCTGTGACTGTCCGAGCGCCCCTCTCAACCCCCCAGAGAGGCTCGGTGTCTCAAAGCCTATAAAGAAGAGTCACGTTCGTCAGCCAGCGAACTAGATATATTTGGATGGTCATTTCTCTCTCTCTTCATCTTTATTACTGTTGTCTTTCATTGCTACGCTGTTTTGCAGGAAGTGTGTTGGGATGCCTTACCCGTGTTAACCTCCTTACAAGTGTTTGCCAATTGAATATAGCCTTTCATTTGGATAATTGAGACACCTTTGGTTAATTTGTGTGACCTGGCATGGCGTGTCACGGAAATCATGCAGTCTCGAAAATGATTCATTGCAAGGATAAATATTTCACAAAGGGTTTACAAAATGTTTGAACTAATGATGATTTAAAATGGCAATTGCAAATAAATAATTGCCTTCATTATTTCTTTTTCTCGTCTTTCAAGGTCGACGATTCTATAATCATCACTTTTTTAAAACACGGATTATTACATGACCAATGTTTATAGGTTTTGAACACACATGCATATGTGGATACATACATACACATGTAAATACTGAGAGAGAGAGAGAGAGAGAGAGAGAGAGAGAGAGAGAGAGAGAGAGAGAGAGAGAGAGAGAGAGAGAGAGAGAGAGAGAGAGAGAGAGAGAGAGAGAGAGCGAGAGAGAGAGAGAGAGAGAGAGAGAGAGAATGGGAGGGAGAGAGAAAGAAAGAGAAAAAAAGGGGAAAAAAATTACCCTAATGCTGTTCACCTGTTAAGGATGAAACACAGAACACTGAATAACATCCATCTTCTAAGAGATATCATTCAGCAAAAGGAAATATAAATCTTGAAGGGTGTTTGAAAGCACAACTAACTTCCACTGAAAGTTAAGACAGAAAAGAGAGAGAAGCACAGGCTGTGTAAAACCTTAAAAGGCCTATAAAATTTGCAAGGGTTTGGTACTGTAAATCTCAGCATCTGAAAGGTCTAATAGTATTTAGAGAGGATGTATAGAAATAGTAGAAAATGCCAGATAATTTTTACAGTTTAATGACTTAAATGTGAAACAACAAGTCAATCAGAATTACCTGGCGGTTACCTTAGAATTATACTGGTAAGAATATGTTCAATACAGAAAGGATAATATACACTGAACAAATAGGCAATTCACATCATTATTCAAGTAAGTACAGAGCTGAAGAAAAAAGAAATGTTTTCATTCTCCTCAGTATTATGATGGCTGAAAAGAGGAGCTTTACAAAGTATGAAGAAAAGCTAAAGTTTGTACTCTAGTACCTGTGGCTAAATGTTTTTTTTTTCACAGATGATGCTAGCTTAGATGATAATATACACACAACTGTGATACTATAATGGACTTACTTAAAACTGCATTATCTTAATCACTGATACCAGTCTACAGCCATACCTATCAACTAATCTCTATGGAACGATCTTTACTATAGGGTCAATGTCTCATTTCTTCATAACCGACTTTCATTTATATCATATACATTACTTCTTTCACAAAAATACAGCAATTATATAAAATGTGAACCAGTTTCGTTCATCACATAATCCTTACTTTTCCTTCTTACTGTATACTGTATTCTCCTTTAGATAATGTAGAAAGAAGATAGGTCCTCATAGTATAATTTGATTCTCCATGAAATTCTGTTTGAACTACTGAAGTTAATTGGATTATTTTTGTATTATTTCATTATTGTAAAAATAGTCTTTCATGAAACTGAATCTCACATGATGATATGAGGAGTGAAATTAATGCACACAAAATGAATTAGTCATAAAGACATATGGGACATAATACATTTTGTATAAATGTATACTAAGACAGCACGAAGGTAATAGTTTAGTCTAATATTGTTCTATGCTTCAGAAGTTTTTGAAATAGTCTATTGTTCAAGATCAGCTGTCACTGGCTACATTCACAGACAGGTGCTCTGAATGTTCACGACTCTGTCTAAAAATGTTTTGCTTACCTAGATGAATACACTACTATAAAAAGTCTGATATCTGACTACCATGGCAAAAAATAAGTTTTTCTGTTAGAAGCACTGAAATATTACCGAGATAAAACTGCTTGACAAATATTGCATGTAAATTTCAAGTGTGAAGGATTCACATAATTTCAAAAGTGTAATGTTCTCTAATACAAACATACTTTTGACAGGTTTCATCCTTCAGAAATAATTTATGGATTACTACTAAAAACATTGCTAAGTTGGTATAAATAATTTAGCTTCCTGAAAGTTCACAATTCAAGATTTAACATAGCCTGGTTAATTAAAGGTAACAATGGCTTAACTTGCCATTTGCTTTAGGCGAGCTGTCGGCAAAATATATAACAATGCTCTCTTGATGAAAACCAAAAGCTTTACTCTCAAAAGTAGCACAAGCTTTCTTATGCTACTACGAATGCTAAATGAACATGCAAGTTATCTTACCTAGTCTTTGATATCCTATGGCACTTATAAGGGAAAACCCTCTGAAAAGTCTCTTGACCTTGGAATTCTAGCTAAACTCTCAGTTAAAAAACATGACTGCTGACCTACAAACAAAAAATCCTATAATACAGCTAGAAGTAAACAGTAATATATTTACACCACATCGATGTACGGAAATGGGAGTGATTAAGGCTCTGTCTGGCAGCAAATTGTTGGCAAGCACATTATGCTATTGATCAGTTTATCCTGATATTCAAGAAAAAAAAAAAGTCTTTTTAGCTCACATATAATCAAAACTTTGCAAAAAGCTGTATGGAAGTCTCATATTGCAACTGCAATATCTGGTCTAGCTCATCCAGTCAAAAAGAACAGCACAGGATGCAAGCTCTTATACTTTTGAAAAATATTGATCAGCCCAAAACTTCACAAAAATATCCTATCATAAAGAATGCATGGGTTATGTCAGAATTCTAGAACACCTCAAACTCTTTACTCTATTAACATACAAATATCAGTTTGTTTGAAACACATGTAGATATAATGTTCCCTTGCAAATTTACAAACTTTTGCAAGACTCAATATGAGAACTTATTAAACTATAATTAATTAGAAACTTTTTAGGTTAGGTGACTTAGGTTAACTATCAACATTTTACTTTTTTTTGACAAAAAAGGTAGTAAAATTAAAGGAAAAAAATTCTCAAATGCAAAATATTATGCTTCACACACTACTGTGTCATAATGCACATGTTGAGAACCAATGGATTTTTAATGTAATACTACGAATGACATGCATGCATTCATAGATTCATATTTACGTTATCTGCTTCCCTACCACATTCTTATCTTTGTGTCCTATTAATGCTGCAGTTCGTATGTCTGAAGGAAGTTATGGGCCAGTAGCAAACGGGTATAACCAGACATAGAATGATATTTAGTGGCCCTTCTACCTTCCATATAATGAGTCAAAGAGTTTTAAATTGCAGGATTCAATTCACTAAGTACTAAATCCTATAGCATTCTAAACTATCTGCACCACACACTCTTAATCCTTTGCCTTAAATCTTATGGCACATATTTCCAACTTTTGATGGAATCTCATTATTTAGTGTACAACATCACTTTCGTAATGGTCTTATATTGTACGTTTTAGATAAGAAAAAAAAAAAACGTATATCTTGCTTCTGGTTACTGTGCTTCTTATATCTAATTAATCATAAACTGACTACTGTACAATTACCATTTTTTTGCATGCATCTGCATACAATACTTTTGCTGCATAAAGCCAAATTAAACCAGGATTCCCTTAACTTGAACCATGTGTTCAATGCAAAAGATATGCGTGACATATCACAAATTCCTATATATTCAACATACCTACATATAAAATACAGAAGTGTACTTAAGGTTGTAAAGTTTATATTTACAGCAATAATGTTTTATTTATATATATATTTTATACATAAGAAAAGTTGATACCAAGTCTTAAAGACTGAACTAAATAAATATCAATAACACAGCAATAGAAAATGCTCATACAGAAGTGTCACTGTTTATACATACAATCTCAGTGACACAATTTCCATGCTTCGGCAATTAAAAACTTGATCCTACAATAGATTAATAATTCCAGAGATTACATTAAAGATAATATCAATGAACTGACATGCTGCAGTATGAATAACAAATCGGAGGGCTATAGGTAAATAGTGCTTTCTTCCTTAGTTTGAGAGGAGCGTTGAACAAATTACGACTTAGAGCGATATCTGAGGAAAAAGAGGACTATGCTTTAAGCAAGAACTTCTTCACAATGAGATTCTCTATGTGGCTCTTCTCTTATATTATAAAACATTTCCCACACTTAATTTGCATTTGAAAATAACAAAGTATGCCTTCTATATTAAAAAAAAAAACAATAATAAAATATATACAGCTACAAGGGATTTCATTTGAAACTAGCAGTATTTCTTGGTATCTTCGGACACACAGACTCGGCACACATTATATATCATCCTCTTTTTATATCAAATTATATAAACAAATATACAATTTACATAAAATCAACCACTGACTAAAATTATACCTATTTTTTTTTTTTTTTACATAAATGCTGAAACAAAAATATATAAAAATGATATTACAAAATCTCAGATGAAATATATAACTTTCTATCCTTAAAACTAACATTTGACTGATGAAATTAAGACAAACGTGAAGGTAAAGATAACTAAAGATGTAAATTCAAGGCTATGAGTTATAAAGAGATTCAGTGTGGTTTTACGGTAATCGCCCACACGCATTACGAGTTAATGCTTACCTACTTAAAAGTCAAGTCTCAAAAATTCTCCTAGCATAAACATATGAGTTAAATACCTAATTTGAAACATTCAATTAAATAATATGCATTACCATTATATGGAACAGAATATTTAGAGACACGAGTTTTACACAACTCGGCTGGTTAAAGGAAACGCACTGTGAACGGTAAAGAAGAAGTGTATCACAACGGATTTTTAGGAATAAGATGCGCATTTTTGCTGAGTCATTTTGATATCAAGAAGAATAAATAGTAGGAAAATGGACTTGTTGCAAGTTTACATCACTATCTGTTTACCTCTACTTTTACTATGTTATTGCTGAGTCCTGCTCTATTTTGACTTCTACCAGATTTTTTGACAATCAGTGCACAATTTACTTATGATATCAAAAACCCCTAATTTTATTACCCAAACCAAAAGAATCCATCATGATCGGTTTGCATAATTGTATAAGGTTTATATACACTGTATTAAAAGAGGAAGAATAAAACCACCATATACAGGTGTCCTTAAGGATCTATGGTTATACATGGTATAACCATTGAATAAGCTAGAACTGCCGCCGCTTCTTTGAGAGGACGGCACCGATTACTTTTCCGACGAATCCATTGTCGGCCCGTAGAAGATGAGTTCTGGGATCTGGCCGCCTTGGACTCCAGTGCCGTTGGTGCTCTCGGATGAACAGTGGAACATGAACGTGACGGCCCCTACGGTGACCTCGCTCATGCCCTCCTGGCCAAAGTAAGAGAGCTCAGCGCCGTCTAAAATAGCCGAAGCCGTATAGTACACGTCCCTCTCGACTTGTACAGGGTGCGCGAAGTAAACATGGAAGGTGTTTGAAGAGCCATCAGAGAAGAATTTTGTGGTGCTCTCGGCAAGAATCTGGAGAGAGAGAATTACATACAAGATATTAATAAATGAAAAGAAGAATAACATGCAAAATACCTGCAAATAATGGGGATGTGGTGGGTAGTTTCTGAATGCTGTTGTTTTGATAATTAGATGTTATATTTTCAGCAATCTAGATTGAATTATTCTATTACCATTAAAAAAAAAAAAAAAAAAAAAAAAAAAAAAAAAAAAAAAAAATAAATAAATAAATAAATAAATAAATAAAAAAAATGAATAAAAAATCAAATACCCTTGTGGTACATTACCTCTCCATACTTCTTTAGCTCAATCCTGACACTGTAATCAGCTGCACCGCTCGAGGACCCATACAGACCATACCCAACAATAAATATCCGTTTATCAACCATGAAGTTTATCGAATCAACTCTCCCTCTGTAGCGCCACTGATTACTTCTGTAGGCCGATGACTGGAATCTGTTGAATTGTGTTCACATTATGTTTAAATGTCTTGACCTATTCATAAATACTAAACATTGTTTCAAAAAATACAATAATTTTATAATTCCTCTTATTTAAACAATCTAAGATATGGCATGAAAATAAACAACTATTATCTAAAAAGGAGAACAATGCTAAATCTTTACTGTCTGTAAAAGGATTAAAAAAAAATACTAAGGAATGCAAAACACGCTCTTACCTATGGCATATCTGTTTCTTTAGTCCCTGTCTCGGCTTAACTGGGTAGGCAACAGCAGGCTTGTTGCGAGCTGTGAAGTGCAAAAAGAGGTCTGTGGTCTCCTGCAAGGAGAGAATACCCGACTGTGCCGCCCCGTTTGCGAATTCTCCGAGCTCCATGCATGGGATGCGGATTAGATTCAAGGCTGAGCTCAGCACCTGCCCGTAGGTGAGGTTAAATTAAGTTATCTTACCTAAGATATATATGTACTTTTTCAAGTGATAGTCAAAATTACGATTAAGCAAGTGGTAAAAGACTGTATCTCACATAACACAAAGCCTTTAGCTATCCAAACTTACTACTTGACTGAGCATTTAAAAGCACAAATTAAACAAACAACACCTCGAACCCTTGAAACAATAGCCCAAGGCGGAAAACAATGCCACAGACCCCCTACCTTCCGTTTATTGTCGGGAGAGGGATCGATTTCCTGACGAGTGCACTCTGCCTCGGCCCACGATAAAGCTGCCTCAAACAAAATGATCTCGCGGCAATTCAGCGTTTCTCTCGAAAGGACACTTGTTAGAGTAGGAAAGTCAATATCTACAAAACCATCTGACTGTAGTGCCATCTCAGCCTGCAATGGAGACTTAAAATAAGGACCCAGGAAGTTACCATTTCAAAGAAAAAACAAAATAGAGAAAACAAGAAGGAAAGAAAAGAAGAATAAGAGAGCAATAGTTAACAATAATTTGAACTGACTATAATTTTAATGAAGAGAATTGACTGGAAAACCTCACATCCTTTCCAAGACGTGCATCATCGATCTTACTCAAATTCACAACGCACAAATAACACGAAAGAACAATGATGAGGTAACGTGGATTTATCCATGCTAAAAGAAATAGATTACAAAATCAGTGGAAATATTATCATTTCCTCATTCATCTCTCTATCCGTCTATTTCTTTATACTACTGTTCTTTTGTTCTATAGATTTTCTCTGCACACAGTTGGCTTCACAAATGGTTAGTTATCAAGAACTGATTCCACTCTTAACTCCTTACTATTCAAGAAATTTTCTATATTTACAATCATCATCATCTTCATTTTTTATTGTCCCCATTATCATCATGTTAACACCAGCGGTAATAAGAATAATTTCTTTGTGAAAATTCAAGGAATCGCAAAACTAAAATGAATTCAGATAGGCCTAGTAACCAACTCCTTAGTGACTAAGCATTTTTGAAGCCATCTACAGAGGATCCCCCGTTATTTATCCTCAATATCGACCACAAAAAATACAATGAATTATGAATAATGAATAGAAATACAAAATATACCATAGGGTGTAACGTGGAATGGGACTATAATATCCAATGGTCTGCTCAAGCACACAGTCTATGTGTATATTCTTAAAATAATTCTAAAAAGAATAACACCTATAATTTTACCTAAAAAGTTAATACTAAAGAAAAATGCAAAAACTGAATGTTCAAAAATAGTGTAATTAATACTCCCACCACAGGAGTTCAAAAAGAGAGAGTAGAGGGGGGGGGGTGGCATTAGCATGTGGCTGAGGCGATGGGAATGAGGGTTGAGCTATGGACATGTACATGGGAGTGACTCTTCACCTTTTATATCAGCCATTTTATCTTCATTTTCAATGAGATTTCTTGGAAAGGAATCAGGGGTGGTTGGGGTGTGGATGGGTGAGGGTAATCGTGCGTTCCATTTTCGATATGACGTCAAAGTAATGCTTAGATTTGGGTGGGTAAGCATCAGCCATTATTCAGTAAAACTGTGATTACACTGGTGTGTTGGCATCAGCCTCTTTCAGTCACTGGAAAGTAAACATGTCCTGTTCACGTATAATGTCCTCGTTAGGAGTGTATACCAACTTTCAGTTTTTGGAACATGTCTACATATTTCATACTGTAGTTTCTTTTAATCTTTGATTCTTAAAAGTTTTTTTTATGTGCATAAACTTTCAGAACCCTAAATACAAGAGAGTGACAAGAGATCAAAAGCACATCTGCAAGACACTAGTAACAAAAGACAGAAATGATGAAAAATGGGAATCCCCTGTAAACACAAAAAAAGATAAATGAAATTAATTCCCAGTAGACAGTGCATGCAATCATTCTCTGCATCAATTTCCTAAAAATAAAATTGCGTTCTATATTTGCCACCATAACTAGGTCAGCTTTATCATAAAAGGCACCAAATTGATTTGTGATGGATACTAGTACAGCTTTAGCCTATCTGCCAAGATAACCAAAATAACCTTAAAATATTATCAATTCCTTAATAGCAATGATCATGTGTAATGAAGACTCCTTTGACTCAAGTTCTTAACAATAACAAAGATCTACAAAAGAGCAACAGTAACAGATGATTGGAGGGGAGGAGGAGGAGGAGGAGGAGGAGGAGGAGGAGGAGGAGGAGGAGGAGGAGGAGGAGGAGGAGGAGGAGGAGGAGGAGGAGGAGGAGGAGGAGGAGGAGGAGGAGGAGGAGGAGGAGGAGGAGGAGGAGGAGGAAGAAGAAGAGAAGGGGAAAGAGAGAGAGAGAGAGAGAGAGAGAGAGAGAGAGAGAAAAAAAAAAAAAAATCCTTTTCATAATTTCAGCATAACAATTAACCCAATGGCTGCAGATGGCATAGTATATTGCCACATCCACTGTAATTTTCATTTATTAATTATGATTACACATAGATAGCGCCACAAGTACTTAGTCACCAAGGAGTCAATCATTAGTCCTACCTATTTCATCTGATTACCCTTTTCCTTGATTTATCGGAAGATCATTATAAATAACATAATAACAATTATCTTGTCAAGAACAATAATATCAGTATCAATGAAAAAGAGAGAAAAAAGATAATCGCAGAATGGGGAAATCAGGTGGATTAAACTGCTAACTTAACCCAGTGGTGATGGCAATGGCATGTATGTTAAGTCTAGTTATTGTAATGACACACAGGTTGCAAAGAGAAAAGGATACTTGTAATAGGCATTTCCTTACTTTATGCTTGGAAAACTATACCATTATCTGTGATGTGACACTTTGGTAGATGAACAAAAATATTCATTTGGTGCAAGATAACCACAAGTTTTTGGTCACCAAGGAATCAATCATTAGGCTATTCTATCTCACCTGTTTACCCTTTTCCTTGCTTTTCAGAAATATTCCTTTTTATTCTATATTCCTACTGGTACTGTTCATAACATTATAATAATCACAATATCAACGATGATAATAACTACAGCATCAACAATAACAGCATTTGAAAAAGAAAAAGAAGAAGGAAAAAAAAAAAACAAGGACGGGAAAATCAGGTGAGGTCATGTTGACTCCTAATTAACTCCTTGATGGCTGAGCACTTATGGAACCATCTATGTAATGATATTTCACAAAATAAAACTACAGTGAACATTACACTTTCCTGGCAGGATTGGGTTAATATCATATAACAATTAAAACAGTAACTATCTTCTAAACAGATTATAACACAGAAGGTAATATTTAGCATCAGATATTATATATGGCTCCCTGACCTAATCCAACAAAATCATATTTTTAATAAAATTGATATAAGCTGATTCTAAAATTTTATATACCGTTTCTAGAGCACATGAGTAAAAATCCATATCAGGTGATTTTATCCATAACCAATATGAAAAATTTTAATAATATAAAAGCAAGTATGGCAAAATAAGAGCATATAGAACATTTGTAAGCCAAAGAAATATATGCAAATAACCCACTGGATCCGGACGCTTCACTGAAATCACATGGCCCAAAATACGGGCATTGATTGGCCACTCTGACGTGTGCGTGGCTTGTAGGCTGGATGCACATGGACACTCATGTGTGGTGACAAAGACTCTATGCCTCCCCTTTGCAAAGTTATTTTCTCTTCTGCATAAGCATTTTTAGCTTTATGCCATTTTCCAATGTCCATAACTGTCATTTGATTTGTTTTATCCAGATGGAAATAAACTGTTTTCCTTATACAGACTCCATATCATCTCTCTAGGCAGTCCATAACTCAGTGCAAGAATAAAAATAATAAGTAACTTTTTGTTATTTGTGATTTTTTTCTTTTTTTCTTTTTTTTTATATTCAATTTTCTGTAATACAACCTGTGCCAATGTAACACATGAAAACTATCTAATTCCAGCTAAAGATCAATTTTCAGTTATTCCTTTCCATAGAACATGTGTTTTTTTTTTATTACAACAAACATGTTTATTTTGCACTGTCTGTATAATCAAACTTTCCAGAAACAATCATCACAAGTGAACATGCTATAAAATTTCTGAAGTTGACCGCTGTTTGGTTATCTTGCACCAAATGAATGTTCTTGCCAACCTACCAGTGTCACATCACAGATAATGGTATAGAAGAGCACAGATTAGTTTTCCAAGCGTAAAGTAAGGAAACGCCTATTACAAGTATCCTTTTCTCTTAGTATAAGTCCTCAATTACCTTGATATCTAAAAATAATAAAATTATTAGATACTATTAATCAAGAAGTCAATTAAGAAAAGAGAGCAAATACTGATGGATTAAACAAATTCAGGTAAAAAAAAAATTGTATGGTGAAATTCATACAACTAGTAATATGGCCTCTTAATTATCCTTGAGAAAAAGAAAGAAAACAATAGCTTCTCCTAATCAATCCATGGATATAAACTTGCAAACAAAGGGAGGAACAGAAAGAGGAAAATGTGCGAACAAATCAAATCACACTAGAAAAATCTGGCTTTACAAAAATGAAGCAGAAGCCTGC
>NC_051399.1:3468238-3473238 GCF_015228065.2 Penaeus monodon
TAGGTAGATAGCTAGCTAGCTAGCTAGCTAGCTAGATAGATAGAGAGAGAGTCCCCCCTCCCCCTCCCCTCCTCCTCTCTCTCCTCAATTCCCTCTCCCTCCCCCCTCCTCCCCCTCCCACCTCCTCCCCCTCCCACCTCCTCCCTCCTCCCCCCCCTCATCCTCATCCCTTCCTCAAACCTTATCAGTGTCAGAGAGGAATAAGCGGATGCTGCCAGGGAGGGAGATGCGGATGCTGCCAGGGAGGGAGATGCTCGGAAGCCCTTCAGCTGTCTGGCTGAATTCTCCTTTTTTCTGTCTGTCTGTTTCTGTTTGTATTTTCTCTCTTTCTCTCTCTCTCTCTCTCTCTCTCTCTGTCTCTCTCTCTCTCTCTCTCTCTCTCTCTCTCCGTCTACGTCTGTCTTTCTGTCTCTGTCTGTCTGTCTGCCCCTCCTTCTCTCTCTCTCCCCCTCCTTCATCTTTCATTTTTTCCTTCTCTCCTTCTCGCCCCTCCCTACCATTATGTTTACCTTCCATTATTTTGATATTTTCTTTTCTCGTTTTTTTATCCCCGCCATCATTTTCTAGGGGGATTTTCCTAAGTCTTGAGTTTGTTTTTCTTTCGTGGAAGGAGAATAAGGAAAGGGTGGGGGGGGGGGGGGTTGTAAAGAGATTAAGATTTTTTTTCTTTTTTTTTTTACGTATGATTTTTTTTTCATTCTCTCTTTCTTTCTTTGTGTCTGTTTTCAAACTTATATTTGATAGATATGCAGATATGTAGACAGATGAATAGACATAGGACTATTTTTTTTCTTCTCTCTCCCTCTCTCTCTCTCTCTCTCTCTCTCCTCTCTTCTCTCTCTCTCTTCTCTCTCTCTCTCTCTCTCTCTCTCCCTATCTCTCTCTCTCTCTCTCTCTCTCTCTCTCTCTCTTTCTCTCTCACACACATACAAGGGGATGGACGAAATAAATAAAATTGACAAATACACAAACAGAAATGGATAGAGAATAAAGATAAACAAAAACAAAACACAGAGAAATAAAGTGAAATGGTGGAAAAGGAGAGAGAGAGAGAGAAAGAGAGAGAGAGAGAGAGAGAGAGAGAGAGAGAAAGAGAGGGAGAAGGAGGGAGAGAGCGGGAAAAGGAGGGAGAGAGCGGGAAAAGGAAGGAGATAAAGGGGGAGTGAGGGAGAGAAAGAGAGAAGGAAGGAGAGAGAGGAAGAATGAGGGAAAGGGAGGGAAAAGGAGGGAGAGAGAAGGAGGAGGAGGGAGAAGGAGAGAGAGAGGGGGAAAAGCAGGGATAGAGGAAAAGGAGGGATAGCGAGAGAGAAGGAGAAGGCGATAGATAGATAGATAGATAGATCGAGAGAGAGGGGGGGGGGGGCAGGAGAGTGAGAGATGGAGAGAAATAGTGAGAGAAAGAGAGAAGGGGAGTGAGAAAGAAGGAGAAAGAAGGAGAAAGACAGAGAAGGAGATTGAGAGAGAGAGGGAAAACACGTGGAAAGGGAGAACAATAACTTTATAATATATATTTTTTTCTCTCTTGCACAAACTTTCTGCAAGTTTGTCATATCATCTTTTGTGGACTTTATTGATTTCTCATATAAATTCTAGCTTGTGATATTGTGTTTTTGTTGCATTGCATTGATTATTTCTTGCTATTGTTATTATTTTAATGACTGCTACCCTATTCGTCAACATTAGTATTGTTATTATTATACTAACTATCATTATCAGTGTTATCACTAACAATACTATTATTATAATTATCATAATCACACACACACTCTCTCTTTCTCTCTCGCTCGCTCTCTCTCTCTCTCTCTCTCTCTCTCTCTCTCTCTCTCTCTCGCTCGTTCTCTCTCTCTCTCTCGCTCGTTCTCTCTCTCTCTCTCTCTCTCTCTCTCCTCGCTTGTTCTCTCTCTCTCTCTCTCTCTCCTTCTCTCTCTCTCTCTCTTTTTTCTCCCCTCTCTTCTCTCTTTTTTCCCCTCTCTTCTCTCTCCTCTCTCTCCTTTCCTTTTTCCTTCTTCTTCTTCCTTCTTCTTCTTTTTCTTCTTCCTTCTTCTTCTCCTCCCCCTTTCCTCCCCCCCATTCATCTTTTTTTTTTTTTTGCCCTTCCCTCTCTCTCCCTTCTCTCTTTTTCCTCTTCTTCTCTTCTCTTTCTCTCTTTCCCTCTCTCCCTCCTTCTCTTTATTTCTCTCTCTCTCTCACTCTCTCTCTCTCTCTTCTCTTCTCTATCCTCTCTCTCTCCCCTCTCTCTCTCCCTTCCCCTCTCTCTCTCTCTCTCTCCCTTTTCCCTCTCTCTCTCTCTCTCTTCTCCTCCCCTCTCTCTCTCCTCCTCTCCTCTCTCTCCCCTCTCTTTTCTCTCTCCCCTCTCTCTCCTCTCTCTCTCTCTCTCTCCTCTCTCTCTCTCTCTCTCCCCCTCTCTCTCTCCTCTCCTCTCTCTCTCTCTCACACACACACACACACTCTTTCTCGCTCTCTCTCTCGCTCACACGCACACGCACCGACACGCACAAGCACTCCCCGCACAGCCCCGCACACGCACCGCACACCCACCAACCCACGCACAAGCACACGCACCCGCCCACCACAACACACAACACACACAACACACACACACACACACAACACACACACGCACGCCCACACATCAACAACACACCACAAAAACCCTCTCCCCTTCCTATTCTCCGTTTAGGTCGGGGGTGTCCGGGGGTATGACCAGCTGTACGGAGGGGAACAGCTGATTCCTGGAAATGAGATCAGCTGATTGAGAGAGGTTGAGAGTCCTTTTTTTTTTTTTTACTGTGGAGAAGGAGGAGAGGGAAGAGGAAGAGGGTGGGGATGAGAGAGAGAGAGAGAGAAAGAAGGGAGTAAAGAGAGATTAAAGAGAGAGAAGAGATTGAGAGAGAGAGAGAGATTGAGAGAGAGTTGGGAAAGAGAGAGGAGAGAGAGTTGAGAGAGAGTTGAGAGAAAAGAAAAAAGAAGAAGGAGAGAGGAAGAGAGAAGGGGAAGAGAAAGAGAGAGAGAGAGAGATAGAGGAAGAGAGAGAAAAAAAGGAAGAGAAGAGGAAAAGAGATATTGTGATAGATAGTGATAGGCAAACAGACAAATAAATAGATATATAGACAAACAGACAAACAGACAGATATCAAGAGAGAAACTACGAGAAAGACAGACATAGAAAGAGAGAGAGTGAGAGAGAGAGAGAGAGAGAGAGAGAGAGAGAGAGAGAGAGAGAGAGAGAGAGAGAGAGAGAGAGAGAGAGAGAGAGAGAGAGAGAGAGAAAGAGGAGAGAGAGAGAGAAAGAGCGAGGAGAGAGAGAGAGAGAAAGAGGAGAGAGAGAGAGAGAGAGAGAGAAAGAGAGAGAGAGAGAGAAAGACACAAACAAGCAGAGAGACTTAACCCCCCCCCCCCGGCGCGAGAGTTGGACCGCTCGTCAACCGATCCAGCCTATAAGCCGAGGGAGGAAACAGCCGCGTCGGACGGTCGTTTGGTCGAGAAATTTGCGTACAAAGCGTCACTTTCGCCTTTATGACCCGGCCAGCCCGTGTGCCTCAAGATGACTGGACGTATGAGCGTTTGTCTTTCGTATGTGCCATGAATATATTTCTTCAGAAGTTCGAAATAGGTTTAAGCTTTCGATACTAAGGATTTCCTAAGCGCATTTAACTGAGTTAGGCTAATAATGGATCTCTGTCGAGCATCCTTTTTTTTATATTGCTATGTCTTTTAATACGTGTTGTGTTGAGTAATATATAGCCCATAATATTTCATATATATCGATCTATTATACGGAACCCATGATGCTTATCTGGCTTTTAGATATCTTAAACATTTTCTTTCGAGATGAATTTTGAGAGAAAGTCAAAAGTTTCGTCACTTATGGAGACTTTATGTTGACTTTGATTTTTGTTTATTGCTTTTATCGTCTCTCTCTGTGCCTTATTTATTGTGTTTCCTGTTGTTTATGAGCATATATTGTGTGGCGCGTGGGGTAAACTGTGCCTTTTTGCGCAGTTAATGTTCTCTTTATGGGTCAGATATTTTATATTATGTAGGTTATGTAGGTCTGCTTTAATAAAAGAATCTACGACGGACCTGGGGATTAAATCCAGAGGGATTTATCATTTTCTAGTAAACGTAGCTTGGAATTAATTTTTTTTTTCCCGGTCAAAGAGGATTTACATAAAAAAGAAAGGTTTCGTTATTGCTAGCTTTGTACAATATAGCACATTTGTTCTTATATCTATATCTATATCTATCTATCTATCTATCTATCTATCTATCTGCCTATCTATCTATCTATCTATCAATCTATCTATATATATATATATGTTTTTTCTTTTACCATAGATCGTGAATAGATGTCCATTGATGTAAGTCTGAAATTTGCACATTACAAAAAAAAAAGAAAAAAAAAGTATGATCTACATAATTTCGATCCCCCTCGATTAATAATAATTTTATCTTATTGGATAATCAAATTTTAATATCATCCATCCATTTTCCTTTAATCTGTTATGTCTTAAGTTTTAAACCATCAATAAACTTTTTTTTTTTTTTTTTTTTTTTTTTTTTTTTTTTTTTTTATCCCGTCCGTTTTTATGACGTTTTCTAAATCACCAAATTTTCCTAATTTTCATGTTTTACTTTTATTTTCTTTTTGTAATTCTAAATAGATTTTTGAATCGCTGGGAAATACCGTGATTTTTATTATATCAATTCCATGAAACTTTTATAGGATGCTTTACGCTCGTATATTCATTCATAAAATATAATTTATATCATCGTTACCTTTTATATTCAATAAATGATACTCTCGTTACCCCTTTTCATTCATTAAAATAAATAATACCATCGTTATCCATTTTCATTCAATAGAAATAGATAACAATATCGTTACCTTTTTCATTAAGTAGAAATAAATAATTCAATTGTTATCATTTTTCATTCATTAAAAATAGATGATACTAACGTTACCTTTCTTCATTCATTAAAAAAAATATCACTCTCGG
>NC_051399.1:3495738-3498238 GCF_015228065.2 Penaeus monodon
TTATGACATAGGGCCTTGTTACCCCGAGGCCGCTACTTCTTTACTCTGGCTAAATATAGGCCTACTTGTTCTCCGTTTTCCTTGCCTTGTTTTTTTTTTTTTATCTTCTTCGCATTATTTCTTTTTATTTGTTCTCCGTTTGTTTGTTTTGTTTTGTTTTTGTTTCGATGTTGGGTTTTCTCTTAGTTTTTTTTTTGTTTTTTTTTTGTTGTTCTTGTTCCTTTTGATATTTATTATTATTTTTTGCTCTTCCTCATGTTCTTCTTCTTCTTCTTTTTCTTCTTACTCTTCTTCCTCCTCTTCTCTTTTCCACTCTTCTTGTCGTATTTCTGTGATCATCTCTTGCTATTTTTCTTTTCATCCCGTTGTCGCATTTTTATTTATTTTTTTATTATCACTTTCCTCCTTGACATTCCAAGATACACAAATAAACAAACAAACAAATAGTGACTTTTATTTCTTTTCCTCTTTTCTTTCATTTCCATCTTTCTCCCCCTCCCTCTTTCTTTCCATCTCTCTTTTTTCCATCTCTACTCTCCCTCTCTCTTTTTCTATCTGTCTTTCTGTCTCTCCTCTCTCTCTCTCTCTCTCTCTCTCTCTCTACTCTCATGTTCCTCTCTTCTCTCTTCTCTCTCCTCACTCCTCTCTCCTCTCTCCTCTCTCTCTCTCTCTCTCTCTCTCTCCTTTTCTCCCTCCCTCCCTCTCTCTCCTTCTCTCCCCCTCTCTTTCTCTCTCCTTCTCTTTCTCTCTCTTCCACTCCCAAAGAATTGTTCCCTACATATTTTGCCATTCCGTTTGCTCACTCCCCCCCCCCCCTCTCTTTCTCCTCTTTTTCTCCATCTACTTCCTCCTCCCGTTTTTTCTTTCTCCTCCCTCTCTTTGTCATGACTTCATTACCCATCCATGCCTTCTGGCTGTTGATATATTCCAACTTATGTTATTCATCGCTGTTCACTTTTCTGACTCTTTTGGTGTTTTCCTCCTTCTTTTGTTCATTCTGTGCGTTTTCCTCTCTTTTTTTCTTCTCCTCTAATTCTTCTCTGTCTTAGTCGATTTCCTCTCTTCTTATTGTCACTTCGTTCCTCTTTTTCCCCATCCTTTGTTCTGATTTTCTTGTTTTTTTCTTTTCCTCTTTAATTCGTGCTTATATATTTTTTCTGTTCTTTTCTCTACTACTACTACTACTACTACTATTATTACTACCACTACTACTACTGCTAGTACTACAATTGATACTGCTACTACTACTACTTCTACTATTGTTACTGCCACTGCTACTACTACTACTACTACTACTACTACCACCACTACTACTACTACTACTGCTACTACTATTGTTACTGCAACTGCTACTACTACTACTACTACTAGTGTTATCAATGCTCTACTACCCCTGCTACTACTACTACTACTACTACTACTACTGCTACCACTACTTTTAATGATAATAATAAAAGAATGATAAAAAGCATGTATCTCTCTCATTCCTTCTAGATATATAGAAATGATATCTATCGATTACTCTCGCTAGTGCTTGATATTCTCTTTAAAATATTCCCCCTCTATTCATTCTCATCTGTTTTCTAATTCCTTTTCGTTTATCCATTAATTGCTTTGTTCCCTATTCGTCTTGTAATTCACCTTCTCATATTCCCTTTTTCCGTCTGCTTCTCTCATACCTTTTACTCTCCTGTTGTTTCTATTCATTCGCATACCATTTCTTTCTTCATTATTTTTTCTCTCTCTGTTTAATTTTCTAATTTATTTGTTTTCGCTTTTCTTCTTTTTGTATAGTCGCTCCCCTCTCCCATTCCTTTCTTTTCCTTTCTCCCCTTTTCGCAGTTTGTTCTCATCGGTGTTTGCTTATTCTTCAGTTTATAATTTTTCCTTTCCTCCCTCTTTTGAACATTTTTTTTCTCCCTTGCTTTGTTCTGAATATCCTATTTTTCTTCCCCTTTTTATTTTTGTTCACTCTTTACTGTTTTTCAAGTCTTTTTCTTTATTCATTTAGTTTACACGTAATATTTTCTCTTATCTATATTTGCATATTTTTTATTTTTTTAAGACTCTCTCTAATGTATCTTTATTTTTTTGAGTTATTTTCCTCATACATAATTATTGTTATTCATATTTTACTGCTCTTTCCCTTTCTCCCTTGCATAGTCTTCTTTGACAATGGATTTATACCTTTCAAATTTTGCCTTTTTATTTTCTATCAATTCTCCTATATTTTCTCTCCCCTTTTCTGTTTATATTCCTCTCATCATCCCATCCCTTTATCTCCCTCTTCCCCCTTATCCTCTGCACCCTCTTCTCTACAAAATTCATCTTCGTCTCTCCCCTTCTTCTCTCCGTACTTACTCCCCCCCCCCCCATTTCCCCTCGAAGCTCGATCTAGGTATTCAAATGTTACGAGGAAAACCCGTAGATTTTCTCCCCTTTTTCAGAATCGTAAACGCGGATGGAACAGTACGCTAGAAGCTGCTAAGGAATGAAGGTA
>NC_051399.1:3503238-3505738 GCF_015228065.2 Penaeus monodon
AATCAAGTACTTGCCAAGGGCATGGACTCCCCCCACCCTGACTTTGTTGAAGCCCCGCCGTGGGCACAAACCTTGATCGAATTCTCTGTTGAGATTGTCAAAGAGAAAGAATCAATACCTCATGCCTAGTCTAAAGGCAGAAGCCGAGAGGGTCACTGCAGTCATCACTCCTCCGGGTAGTAGATTTTACTTCACGGATGGATCAGTCGATCCCTTTAGCCACACTGCAGGCGCCGGCTTTGCAGCAAGGGATGCCACACAATCCATGAGGGTAACAGACAACGCCTCCTTGCTACAAGCGCCCATGCGCCCCTTAGGGAAGGACACGTGGTCATACATACAGACGACAGGGCAGCCACTGACTGTCTACAGCACAGCCTAACCTAAGACAACATCTACCTCCTGACCACTGTGCTTACCAGAGGATTCTTGCTCAGGGTAGAAGAATAATGATAAACTAGGTCCCCAGTCACATAGGCATCAGATGGAATGAGCTTGCTAACAGACTAGCTGACTAATTGACAGGGTTATGCACCCAAATCCCATGAACATAGAACCTAACCGAAAAATCTTAAGGTAGAAGTTTAATGCTACAGCCCTTGCCTTCTCTTGCAGCTCACAGAGAGAAAACGAGGTCCTCCCCCTCGGCCAGATGGTACTCAGACGCCACAGGCTATGAATAATCAATAGAGGTACCGAAGTCATTCTTCATAGAATCAGACTAGGTTACCATTGCGCATGGCAGATCATAGACACAATTGACTATGCAGACAGGTGTTACATGCATAGTGGCGAGCCGAACGCCACCCTCGTACATTACTTACAGAGTTGTGAGTACACAATTTCTGAGTCAGGGACCCTCCACAGCAGCCGCCGGGCTGGTAAAGAGATTATGCCGCATACTTACTTCATGCCGGCAGGAGCGCCTGCTGGCAATCCCACCGCCACGGTAAGCCCCGAGTGTCAGAGAATAAAATGAGACAGCCATAAATAGCTGCCACAGGCCGGGACATATATATGTGGAAGACCCGGGCGAAGCTAGACCTTCGTAAATCTCAACAACAACACAACCGAGATCAGGCTTAACCGATCCTCCAGACGACCACGAGAACAGCGGCAGCAACACAAGGACTGCCCAGTCCTTAACCGCCTGAGGAGTCTCCCCTCTTAATCTCCACTTCACCTTCAGCTCCCAGCCATTCCTGTGGGCTCTCACGCCCACAACAATCACCCCATAAAGAGATATAGGCTACTCAATATAGTAGATGCCAACCATCTACTATACACCAAAGATAACAGGATAACCTTTCTATACAGATCAATCTATCTTATTTATGTCCAAGTATTATGAAAGATAAGGACAGTACTTTGTTAAATTCAATAAGAAATTTCTGTATTTCCCCGGAAGTTCAAACTTACGTATCCTGGAGGACTGAATTTCTTTAAATACAGAACAGAGAAACTTTAATCTCCTAAGAAATTATGAGATCTCTGCAATTTATATTACTTATAATTAATATATTAAAATCGTAATACTAATTATTTCAAAGAGCAAAACATTATAATGAGGATGAAGATGATTAAGTTTATGATAATTATAGTGACAATAATAACGATGATTAGCATTTACGTAATTAATTTCAGCATCACCTTTATTATTATTACCATCATCACTACCAACTCAATAATCATTATCATTATTATCATAGTATTATCACAGTTATTATTATAGTTCTTCTATCTATTATTATTATTATTATTATTATTATTATTATTATTATTATTATTGTTATTATTATCATTATTATTATTATTATTATCATTATCGTCATTATGATCATCATGAGTGTTATTATTACCGTTATCATCATCATCATCATCATCGCTATCATTATTATTATTACTATTATCATTATAATCATCACTGTTACTATTATTAGTAGTATCGTTATCAATATCATTACTACTATTATAGTTATTATGATTATTATCATTATCATTATTTTTATTATTTTCATTATTACTATCATTAATATTATAATAATTGTCATCATTATTATTATTATCTTTATTACTAATATAATAATTATTATGATACACACATATATGCTTATTTAGCTATTTATCTATCTCATTCTTATCATTATAATTATCATGATCATTGTCTTTAATATCATCATTATTACTATTACTATACTCCTTATTATCATAATAATTATTGTTATTATTATCGTCACCATCACTATCATTATCATTATTGACACTATCATCGTGTTCCATGTAAGGCCATCGAATAAAGATATAAAAAATAATATAAACTCAAACAAAGTTCCCTCACTAAGTAAACAAGGTTGGGGGGAAAACAAACACATGCAACAAAAACAAACAAGGAAAACAAAGAGGTTGGTATCTTAAGAAAAACAAAAACATAAACACATAAACACATTTTTCTTTAAACTTCTTGGTATCAATCCTCTTTCTCTACCGAACGAAAAGTTTA
>NC_051399.1:3515738-3520738 GCF_015228065.2 Penaeus monodon
ATAAAAAAAAAATCTTAATTCAATATAATCCATAAAAATCTTCTTTTAATTTGATCTAATAACAGTTTCTGTTTAAATACATTTCCTCGTTGGGTTTCCTCTTTCAATAAAGTTAAACTTAACCAATTGCAATGTCTAGTTTCGTCTTAGAGAAAAAGCAATTTCAACAGAATACCAATGATGGAGTGATCAATGTACATCTTTGAGTACATAACTGATTTGAAGGGTCCTGTTTAAAGGCATAGCTTTCATACTGTCTAGTTCACAATGTTTTGTTGCGAACAGATAATCATGTACAATTCACAAGGATAAATCGAATCGAGTCTTCATCTTTACCTCCAATGTTCAAATCCAATTAAAATGTTCAAATCCTATCCTAATCTAAATAATCATATGCAATTCACATGAATAAATCAATTTAGTCTTGAACTTTACCTATGATGTTCAAATCCAATTAAAGTGTTCAAATCCGGGCCTAATCTAACAATACATTTCACTTAGATAAATCGAATCTAGCCCCGGGACTTTACCTCCGACGTTCAAACCCAATTTAATCTAACTTTACTTTACAAATCCAAATTCAAATGTTCAAATCGTGTCCTAATCTGGTTCTGGTCCAGTGCAGTCCCTAACACAAATGGCAGTGGAGGAGGGCGTGTCATTATCAGCAATGACGCCACTCACTTCGATGGTGGTTGGTGCAAGGCAGGGGGCGAAGGGAGGAGAGAGGGTAGGGGGAGGAGGAAGGGAAAGGGGGAGGGGGAGGGAGAGGAGGAGGAGGGGAAAGGGGGAGGAGGAGGAGGAGAAGGGCGAGGGGGAGGGGGAAGAGGAAGGGAAAGAGAGAGGGAGAGGGGTAGGAGGAGGAGGGGAAAGGGTGAGAGGGGGAAGAAGAAGGGAAAGGGAGGAGAGATGGAGAAGGAGAGGGGGAGAAAGGAAAAGTAAAAGGGAGAGGAGGAGGAGAAAGCGAGACAGGGACGAAGAGGAAGAAGGGGAAGAAGTGGAGGAAGGAACAGGAGGAGAGGAGTAGGAAGGGAGAGGGAGTGAGTCAGAAAGAAGGGAAAAGGAAAAAAGATGATAATGGTGAACAGATCGTGATCAGAGTGATGACCATTTTGGTCACTTCTACCGAGCGAGCGAGCAAGCGAGAGATAGATAGATAGATAGATAGATAGACAGATAGAGAGCGAGAGAGAAAGAGAGAGAGAAAGAAAGAAAGAGAGAGAGAGAGAGAGAGAGAGAGAGAGAGAGAGAGAGAGAGAGAGAGAGAGGAAGAGAGAGAGAGAGAGAGAGAGAGAGAGAGAGAGAGAGAGAGAGAGAGAGAGAGAGAGAGAGAGAGAGAGAGAGAGAGGAGAGAGAAGAGAGAAGAGAGAGAGGAGAGAGAGAGAGAGAGGAGAGGGAGAAGAGGAGAGAGAGAGAGAGAGAGAGAGAGAGAGAGAGAGAGAGAGAGAGAGAGAGAGAGAGAGAGAGAGAGAGAGAAAAGTGAATATTGACGAATCGATGTTGGGTGATGGACAGTAAATCAAGACGGGGAAACAGAGACTCAATGAAACACAAGTTAAAGTTATGGCGCATCTCATCTGCATCCTCTAAAGTGTTTTGACACGAAGCTCAGTCTCCGGTATATCACTTTTCAAAAGGGAAAAACTTTATATACTCTCGGAATTATACTTTCCACACCCCTTTGTGTTATCGAGTACCCCCCTGTAAAACAAAGTTAGAGAATAGAGTCCTGAGAGAGCTGACTCATCCCTGGACAATATAATAAACGGAACTCACTCTCATTCCCTTACCTATTCTACATTTCTCTTGCCTCTTCTTCCTTTCCTCTTCCCTCTCCTAACTCCCTTCCATCATCTTCGTATAGCCTTGGCAATTCCTTTCATCCTCTTCCTATTCATTCTTCCCTGTTCCTCTTCTCTCCTTCGTCTTCCCTTTTCCTCCTGTCCTTCCTCCTCCTGTTCTCTCTCTCTCTTTCTTTTATCCTCATCTCCCTCCCCCTCCCTCTAGCCTCCCTTATCCTTATCCCACCCCTTCCCCCATTCCCCCTGCTCTCCATACCCCCCCCCCTCTATACCCCCTCCCCTTCCACCCCCTGCGGAGCAAGGAAGGGTGACTTCACTCATCCTCGTTTCCCATAACATGATTTACGCTCTTATAACCTCCGCTGTCCTGCAAGGTTTAACCATCTTTTACGCGCGTTTCCCCCTTTATCTAAAAGGCAATAACGTTGTTTTTAACGTCCCGACCGGCGCTTTCTTTCGGCGAATGAAATGTGACACTGCGTTCGCTTGCACGGAGGAGGGGAAGAGCGAACGGTGATTAATGGGGGAGAGCGAGGGAATAGGCGAGGGCGGATGAGGGTGAGGAGAGAGAGAGAGAGAGAGAGAGAGAGAGAGAGAGAGAGAGAGAGAGAGAGAGAGAGAGAGAGAGAGAGAGAGAGAGAGAGAGAGAGAGTGAAGGAAAAGAAGAAAAAGAGAGCGAGAGAGAGAGAGAGGAGAGAGAGAGAGAAGAGAGAGAGAGAGAGAGAGAAGAGGAAAGGGGAGCGAGAGAAGAAAAGGAGGAAGGGAAAAGGGGAGAGAGAGAGAGAGAGAAGGAAGAGGGGGAAAAGAGGGAGAGAGGGGAAAAGAGAGAGAGAGAGAGAAAAGAAAAGAGGGGAGAGAGAGAGCGAGAGAGAGAGAGGGAGAGAGAGAAAAGAGAGGAGAGAGAGATGAGGAGAGCGAAGAGAGAAGAGAGAGAGATGAGAGAGAGAGAGATGAGGAGAGAGAGATATAAGAATATAAAGACAGAGAGAGAGATGAGACCAGAAGATGAAAAGATGAGGGGAGAGAAGTGAAAGATCTATCTATCTATCTATATAATATATATTACACACACACACACACCACACATTTATATATATGTGTGTCTATGTGAGTGTTTGTGGATATATACATACGTATATATATATATATATATATATATATATATATATATATATATATAGATATATATATATATATATATATATATTATAACAATAACATACAAACAAAAAAACTAATATATTATATATTATATATATATAATCTAATTTTATATTATATATATATGTATATACACACACACATACAAAACAAAACACACACACACACACACGCACATCACATGTATATATATAATAATATATATATCTATATATTATATATAGTATATATAGTAGATTATATATATATATATATAATAATATAGAATAAAACAAACAACACACACACATATGATTAATGTATATTATATTATTATCTAATCTATAATTATATAGTCTTTGTGGTTGTATCATAACATAAAGAAAACACAGAACACACACGAAAGACCACAGACAACACAACACATACAAAAAACGACATGAACAATGTGTGTGTGTTTGTGTACATAAAAAGGGAAATATGATATAAAGAAGGCATAAAGGAGGAGTGAATCAGAAAAAGAAAGACCACTTAGCAGGGAAACAAGAAAACAAAAAGATCTTAATGGAACAAATGAGGCAGATGGGCAGGCGGATAGAGACATAGAAGTAGAGATAGAGATAGATAGAGATAGATAGATAGACAGAAATAGATTGATAGATAGAGATGAAGATAGATAGAGAGAGATTGATAGAGATAGATAGAGATAGATAGTAGAGATGAAATAGATAGAAGATAGAGACAGATAGATAGATGTGATAATAGAAGATAGAGAGAAGAGAGAGGAGAGAGAGAGAGAGAGAGAGAGAACGAGAGCGAGAGAGAAGGACAGAGAGGGAACGGTAGAGAGAGAGAGCGATAGCGAGAAAAAGACCCAAAAGTGACTCCCATATTCACTCAACATTTCCTCCGATCAAACCCCATGTCCTTTTCCATAAGAAGATCCACTCAGCGAACCGACCACGAAGCTACCAATTACAAGAACGAGCGTCTGGGCGGCAGTGAAGCGAGCGAACGCTTCTCCATTACTTGACTCGGATATAATGCCAGCTAATACCTGATATACGACCCTGAGATAATGCAGACTGTCCTCGTTTTATGGCTCTCGTACACTGGAAGTTCTCCTCTCGATGCGTAAGCCTGACGTATGGTAGACTCTCTCTGATCTACGACGCGGACCTCTTGGTGGGAAATCTTGTGGGGTTTTATTTTGATGGAGGATGTGCGTCCATATTACACTGATGAAGCGGGAGTGTGGCGCTGGACACATCTCGAATATGCGACCCTGATGTAAACGATTTTTTTTGTAGCTTGGAAGATCTGGCGCTGAAAAAAAGGCTGATAAGAGAATTTATCTTCTTTTTTTTCTTTCTCCTTAAATGATTATTATTATTTTTTTCTTTCTTTCTTTATGTTTGTTCTATAATCGGGTTTAAGCAAGTGCTAGGAGTAGAAAAAAAGTAAAATGGGTTTAGAATGAAGAGTGATGTTAAATTCCTAAGTAGAAGTATGTTGGAGTTTCGTATTAATCATTAAATTGATATCCTCTATAAGTGAAATATTTCCATTAATTCTGAAATGTAGATGCACAATGATATAGTGATATGTATACTGAAAGATAGTTAGTTATACATGATCACAAATATCTTTAATAAGTAATTTGCCGAGTAACGATATGTAAATTATAGCCTTAGTGACTCTATAAATATGTATAATATAATATGCGTCTTTGTCAATATATTTCTCTGTATGGTAAATGTACCTACCTATAAATAGAAACTTTTATCATTGAATAATTTTTGTCTATGTGTATCAATAATAATAATAATGATAATGATAATAATAATAATAATAATAATAATAATAATAATAATAATAATAATAATGTTAATAATAATGGTAATGATAATAAGAATGATAATAATACTAATGATTATGATGATTATAATAATAAGAAAAATATTAACAACATTAATAGTAATAATAGTAATAATGATAATAATAATAATTATTATTATAATAAAACCATTATAGTAGTAGTAGTAGTAGTAGTACTAC
>NC_051399.1:3528238-3533238 GCF_015228065.2 Penaeus monodon
GGGAGGAGGTGAAGGAAGGAGGAGTGGGAGGAGGTGAAGGAAGGAGGAGGGGGAGGAGGGGGGTAGGGGGAGGAGGTGAAGGAAGGAGGAGGGGGGGAGAAGAAGAATCTTGAGCATTTTCATAAAAATAAGGAACAATGACCAGGAGGAAAATGGGGCGACAATAGCTGGGGAATATGGTTCGGTCATTTCCATTCCCATGCATTTCTTTTCTTCTTTTTTTTGCGTGTGTATGGGGGGGGGGGTGAGGGGAGGGGGAGTGTAGGGGAGGTAAGGAGGATGGACAATGAGAGCGTGCAATGCTTTAAATATTCATGCAATTCCATTTTTCATTTTATCGTCATCGCTGTTGCGCGTAATATTATCATTATCTTAATTATATTCTTAAAATAGTACTATCTTAATTACACTTTTAAAATATCATTATCTTAATTCCACCTTTAAGATATCATTATCTTTTGAAATATAATGATATACTATAATGAAATATAATGATCTCAATTACACTTTTGAAATATCATCTTAATAACAATTTTTATTACACTTTTAAAATATCATTATCTTAATTGCACTTAAAATGTCATTATCATAATTACACTTTTAAAATGTTATCTTAATTACACTCTTAAAATATCATTATCAAAATTACGCTTTTGAAATATAATGATCATAATTACACTTTTGAAATATGATGATCTCATATTAAACTTAAGATATAATCTATTATCATCTACACCACCAACTTCTTCAGACGCACAGTTCTCCCTCAATTTTCAACATCATTTTCTTCAAGTTGTCCTTTCTGCTTGGGGTAACTTCCCCCTAATATTTAATTTCTTCCAAGTGAACTCAAATAACTTACTTGTCAGCTCCAAACTTCTTTTCTTGACTTCGGGCTAGCAAGTGGAGTTATAACTCTCCTTCTTTTCATGTATATATATCATATATCATGGAGAGTTTTCGTGTATGATGTCGAATGCATCTTTCTTTTCGTATTTTCTTTGGGAGTTGTTGTTATTGTTTTTTGTATCTATTATCATTATTTATTTATTTATTATTATTATTGTTACTATCATTTTCTTAACATTATCATGCTATTATTATCATTATTATGTTATTATTATTATTATTATTATTATCATTATTATTATCATTATTATTATTATTATTATTATTATTATTATTATTATCATCATCATTATCATTATCATGATCATTATCATTATCGTTATCATTATCATAATCATCATGATAATCATTATTATTATTATTATTATTATTATTATTATTATTATTATTATTATCATTATTATTATTGTTATTATTATTATTATCATTATTATTATTATTATTATTATTATTATTATTATTATTTATTCTGATATATATTTTCGTGTGTTAATGTAACATAGGGGTTATCATTGCAACATAGGATATGTGCAAATAGAATTTCGTTTATTATTATTATTTTTTGACATGCTGGAGGTCAAATCCCTAACTGGAATGGATAAATTCCACTTATTTCTTGCCTCAAAATTCCATCTATTTCTGGTTTATCTCATCCCGCTGCTTTCTCCCATAATCTTTTTGTTCTTCTCCCATTAATTTCTTTCCCTGGAATCATCATATTTTTATTTTATTCGACACGTAATCTCAATATTTTTGTCATCTTCCAGATTTTTTTTTCAAAAAGCTTACAGAAAAAAAAAAATCCTCGCGTCTTTCTCTCACATTATTCTCCGTTTTAATCAATTTTTTTTTCTCTCTTCTCACTTAAATTATGACTTTTTAATTTCTTCCGCTGTTCGTTTCCTTGTAATACCTTATGTACATTTCAGTTTGTCATTTTGCTTGTTTGTCTTTTAATATGGCATAGTTTATCTGTCTGCCTCTGTCTCTTTCTCTTTCTATCTCTTCCTTTCTTTTAGACACTCCCTCTGTATGTATTTGTTTGTCTATTTATCCACTTCGCTCTCTCTCTCTTTCTTTCTCTCTTCCTTTCTCCTTCTCTCTCTTCTCTATCCCTCTCCCTCCTTCCTTCCACCGCCACTCCCTCCTCTCTCTCTCTCTCTCTCTCACTCACTCATTCTCTCTCTCTCTCTCTCTCTCTCTCTCTCTCTCTCTCTCTCTCTCTCTCAATCTCTTTCCACCACCCTCCCTCTTCTCTCTCTCCCCCCTTTCTTTCTCTCTTCCGCTCTCTTCTCTTTCCCTCCACGTCCTTTCATTAAGCATATTTTCAAAAAGCTTCTTGTCCTCCATTTTTACCATATCTCATGGACTTGCCTTTCTCCCATCTTTTGCAACTTCCGACTTTCCTTTATTTAAATGGACACTTAAAAAAAAAGAAAGAAAAAAAGAAAAAAAAAGTCGCATACTTCTCTCATTACACATCTAGGTCTTACTTCATCTTCAGATTAACTCTCTTCAGGATGTCATATTTTTTGTGATATACATGTTTTCCTTATCATGTATTTGTGGTCCATGTCTTCTTCTCTCCTTACTCATCTCTCTCTCTCTCTCTTTTTCCCTATTCACCTCTCTCTCTCTCTCTCTTTCTGTCCTTACTCATCTCTCTCTCTTCTTCTTCTTACTCTCCTTCTCTCCATATTCACAACTCTCTCACTCTCTCTCTCTTGCTCTCTTCCTCTCCTTACTCACCTCTCTCTCTTCCTCTCCTTACTCACCTCTCTCTCTCCTTCTCTCCCTCTTCACAACTCTCTCACTCTCTCTCTCTTCCTCTCTTTCTCTCCTCTCACTTTCATTACACTTAGCTTTCAAAGATCTCTCGTTCTTCACTTTTCTCTCTCTCGAACTACCTGTCTTCCGATCTCTTACTACGCACACTCCTTTCTCAGTTATTTGCTCACTATAAAATTCTCGCGTGCTTTTTTGGGCGACTCCGTTCTCCAGTATTCCTTCCGTCCTTTCTTTCTTCCGTCCTTCCTTCCTTCCTTCCTTCCTTCATTAATTCCTTCCTTCCTTCCTTCCTTTCTTCTTTTCTTTTTTCTCTCCAGGTCTTTTTTATTCCTACCATACTGGATCGTCTCCCTCCTTCTCCTTCTTCCCTCCCTCCCTCTCTCCTTTCTTTCCTTCATTCCTTCCTATCTTTCTTCCCTCCTTCTCCTTCTTCCTTTCCTCTCTCCCTCCTTTCTTCCTATCTTTCTTCCTTCCTAAAAAAAAAAAAAAAAAAACATTTCATGTTAATTTCTAAAATGCAATTTCCAGGCCATTCTTATTCTTACGATACTGGATCGTCTCCCTTCTAGCTTAAGAACGAGATATCTCAACTGCGATATCTCAACGTTCTCTCGTAGGTCATGTACTTATGATTTTGTGGAGGTTTTTATTTGTTGTTTTTTTTATATATTTTTTTTTATATTTTTTATGTGTCTATTTTTTTTTTTTTTTTTTTTGATCTCGTTTGTGTGTATGTGTGTGTGTGTGTGTTTGTGTGTGTGTGTGTGTGTGTGTGTGTGTGTGTGTGTGTGTGTGTGTGTGTGCGTGTGTATGTGTGTGTTTTAATGTCTGTCTGGTTGTCCTTAATTTTTTTTTTTGTGTCTGTGGTCAATGTGTCTTTCTGTCTTTGTCTGTTTGTTTCTCTCCTACTCTCTCATTTTCTCTCTTTTAATGTCTGTGTGATTTCTCTCTTCGTTACTTTTTCTTCTTCTTTTCCTCACTGTTTATCTGTGCCTCTTTGTTTCTGTTAGAATGTATATTATTCTGCTTCTGTTTATCTGTCTATCTATCTATGTGATAGTTTGTTTCTCTGTTTATCAGTCTCTTTGTCTCCCTGGCTCTTAATATCTATCTCTTTTTTCTAACCTCCCCTCTCTCTCTCTCTCTCTCTCTCTCTCTCTCTCTCTCTCTTTCTCTTTCTCTCTTTCTCTCTTTCTCTCTTTCTCCTCTCTCTCTCTCTCTCTCTCTCTCTCTCTCTCTCTCTCTCTCTCTCTCTCTGTATCTCTCTGTATTTCCGCTTCATCTATATCCAATATTTTTTTTCTGTCCCAATTGATTTAAAGAAGACTCCCCCCCACCCAAAAAAAAAAAAAAAAAAAAAAAAAAAAAAAAAAAAAAAAAAAAAAAAAAAAAAACGAAAGACATTTAGGAACAAAAAGGACATATCGTCTGCAAGTCAACCCAATGTTCACTAATTTACAGAAACGAGACCTATGAACTTGAAAAATGGACTGATCGAATATAACCTTCCAAGATGGATACGCCAATTCCATTTCCATTCGTTCTTTACAGTGCAACATTTTTTTTGTGTGACTTTGAAATTGTTTTTATAACATTTACCTGTTTATTTGTGGTCTTATGACACCTTTGGATGTATTGTGTTCTCAAAAATCCTTCATGAAATTTAACGAAATATGATATTTTTTTATGTAATGATGATACAAGGAACAAATGATGAAAAGACTAGATTATATTGCTAAAGACAAAGGCGTTTGCAAATGAGTCTTAGATATCAAAAATATAAATAGATACATAAAAGAAGATAATAGATAATTAAATGATATACAAAATACAAAGATAAGTAAACAGATAAATAGATAAATGAAATAAAAGTATAGAAAAGATAAGTAATAAAAGCTATTACGGTGGATGTGTCGCCCTATTTGTCGTCTGGCGGTGAGAAAAAGACGAATGAGAGGGGATAAGAGGGGAGAGGGGGGGGGGGAAGGGAGGGGAAGGTAGGGACGAGAGGGGAGGGGGGGAGGGAAAGGGAGGAGGAAGGTAGGGACGAGAGGGGAGGGAAAGGTAGGGGAAGGTAGGGACGAGAGGGGAGGGGAGGGAAAGGGAGGGGGAAGGTAGGGACGAGAGCGGAGGGGGAAAGGAAAAGGAGGGGGTAGGGAGGGACATCGTAACACCCTTAAGAGGTGTGAGGGAGGGAAAATTGAGGGGGAGGGGGATAGGGAAAGGTTGGAAGGGGAAGGGAGAGGGGGGGAAGGGTAGAAGGGGGAAGGAGGGTGTGAAGGAAGGGCGCAAGACGACTGAGT
>NC_051399.1:3555785-3558285 GCF_015228065.2 Penaeus monodon
CCCCTCCCCCTCTCCCCCTCCACCTGGACACCCCCTCCCCCTCTCCCTCCAACCCTGGAACACCCCCTCCCCCTCTCCCCCTCCAACCCTGGGTCACCCCCTCCCCCTCTCCCCCTCCAACCCTGGGTCACCCCCTCCCCCTCTCCCCCTCCCACCCTGGGTCACCCCCTCCCCCTCTCCCCCTCCAACCCCTGCACCCCCCTCCTCCCCCGTCGAGAAATCCCATAAACTTGTGCCAAATTATTCTCTATAATGACTCACTAACGATCTGTCGAAAAGGGGAGTTTGCGTCCCTCCCCCTTTCAAATATTTAAAATGAATAATCGTAAAAAAAAAAAAAAAAGTTGATTTAATTGGCAGATTAAAGAAAGAGGAAATTGGGGGGGGGAGGGGGGAGGGGGGCAGAGATATCATTATTGTTTTAATTTATTTTTTCTTTTCTCTTTCGTTCTTCAAATAAAGCATGGAGGTAGAGGTGGGGAGAAGGAGGGGGGGAGAGGGAGGGAGAAGAATAAGGAAAAGGAAAGGAGAAAGGAGAAAGAATAGAGAAAAAAAATGATAAAAGAGAGATAGGGAGAAGAAGAGGAAGAGGGAAGAGAAAGAGGTGAAAAGAGAGTAAAGAGCAAGCGTAAAAGGAAAAAGAGCGAGGAGTGAAGAAGGGAAATGGTGTAGACAGAAAGGAAAGAATAATTCTCTCTTTTCTGCATAACAACGAGGAAAACTATACAGCTGCCTCGAGGGAAGACTCCATTTTTCTAAAAAAAAGAAAAAAAAAAACAAGAAAAAAAAAAGAAAAAACAAAAGAAAAGAAAAAAAAGAAAAGAAAAAAAGAGAAAGAAAATATATAATTATTTTTCTTTATTCAAGGCCTATTTCCAAACTCTTAATAAAAAGGAAAACGTAAAAAAAAGAAAATGAAAGTATGATACAATATAAAGAGAAAGAAAATAGAGAGACAGGATAAGAAAAAAAAAGATCGATAGATAGAGAGATGGATGGATGGTTAGATAGATAGACAGATATAGAGAGAGATAGAGATAGAGAAAGATAGATAGATAGAGAGAGAGAGATAGAGAATGAGACAAATAGATAGATAGAGAGAATGGAACAGAGAGAGAGAGAATGAGAGAGATAGCTAGATAGATAGAGAGATAGGGATAGAGATGGAGATAGAGATAGAGATAGATAGACAGATAGATAAAGATTATCTTTACTTTTATATATCTTTCTGTTCACTTTGTTTGCTTTATTTGACAGTCATTTATAGAATCTAAAATTTGATTTGACAGTCATTTATAGAATTGACAGTCATTTGACAGTCATTTATAGAATCTAAAATCCGTATCAGAAAAGCAATTAGAAAAAAAAGTAGAAGACAAAGAAGAAGAAGAAGAAAAAAATGGAAATGATAAACAAAGCGATTTTAGTCCAGATCACTTTTTTATATAATATAGAATGTCAATATCGATAAAAAAAAAAAAAAAAAAAAAAAAAAAAAAAAAAAAAAAAAAAAAAAAATATATATATATATATATATATATATATATATATATATATATATATATATATATATATATATATATATATATATATATATACATATATAAATACAAAATAATTGTTGGGAATTTTCTCCGAATTGATTTAATCCCCCCCTTGATTCTAACGCACTCTCCTTTACCTCTTCCCCTTTTCCTTTCCCCTTCCCCCTACCCCTCCCCATTCTTCCTCCTTCTTCTCCCTTCCCCTCCCCTTTCTCCCTTCCCCAACCCCTCCCCTTCTCCCCCTCCCCTTCCACTTCTCCTTTCCCCTCCCCCTCCCCCATTCCCCTTCCCCTTCCCCTCCCCTTCACTCCTTCCCTCCCCCACTAACCACCCCCTTGAATTCCCGTATTCATGAACCCCCCTCCCCCTCCCCCTCCCTCCTCCCTATCCCCCCCTCCCACCAAAGATTAATTAACAATAAGGGCCAAAGGGAGAGAAAGAAAAACGAAAAAAAGTAGAAAGAGGATAGAGAGGAAAAAAGAGAGAGAGAGAAAAAAAGAAAAAGAAATTTTTACCGTTGTATGTTATAAGATTTACAACTTATTCCTTCACGACACGACACAGCTGGGGCCCTCTTTGGATAAGGGGGGGGGGAGGGGGGAGAAAGGGAGGGAGAGGAAAAGAAGGGAAAGGGATAGGGGAGGAAATGCGAGGGTTATTCGGCCCGTCACCCTTATCACGCTTATCCATAAGGGTGAAAATACACTCCTTCAAACACCATCTTCGTCGTCGTGATGGAACTGATATTAAACTCCTTTGTTTTTATCTTCATTTTTTTTCTCTCTTTTTTATTGATTTATTTCTTTTTTCTTTACATTGTTTCTTCTCGGAATAAATTAGTCAAGTGTCAAAGAAAGGATAATGGTGTAGTAATCTGACAACGGAAAATGTGCACGTTATAATCATGAGAAGGAGAGAAAGAGAGAAAGAAAGAGAGAGAAAGAGAGACAGAGAGA
>NC_051399.1:3570785-3573285 GCF_015228065.2 Penaeus monodon
TTAGTATTATCATTAGCCTTGCTATTTATCATTATCCTTGCTATTCATCATTATCCTTGCTATTTGTCATTAGCCTTGCTATTTATCATTATCCTTGCTATTCATCATTATCCTTGCTATTTATCATTACCCTTGCTATTTATCATTATCCTTGCTATTTATCATTATCCTTGCTATTTATCATTATCCTTGCTATTTATCATTATCCTTGCTATTTATCATTACCCTTGCTATTTATCATTATCCTTGCTATTTATCATTATCCTTACTATTCATCATTATCTTTGCTATTTATCATTACCCTTGCTATTTATCATTATCCTTGCTATTTATCATTATCCTTGCTATTTATCATTACCCTTGCTATTTATCATTATCCATACAGTTTATCATTATCCTTGCTATTTATCATTACCTTTGCTATTTATCATTATCCTTGCTATTTATCATTACCTTTGCTATTTATCATTATCCTTGCTATTTATCATTACCTTTGCTATTTATCATTACCCTTGCTATTTATCATTATCCATACAGTTTATCATTATCCTTGCTATTTATCATTATTCCTTGCTATTTATCATTACCTTTGCTATTTATCATTATCCTTGCTATTTATCATTATCCTTGCTATTTATCATTATCCTTGCTATTTATCATTACCTTTACTATTTATCACTATCCTTGCTATTCATCATTATCTTTGCTATTTATCATTACCCTTGCTATTTGTCACTATCCTTGCTATTTATCATTACCTTTGCTATTTATCATTATCCTTGCTATTTATCATTACCTTTGCTATTTATCATTACCTTTGCTATTTATCATTATCCTTGCTATTCATCATTATCTTTGCTATTTATCATTACCCTTGCTATTTATCATTATCCTTGCTTTTTATCATTATCCTTGCTATTTATCATTATCCTTGCTATTTAACATTATCCATACAGTTTATCATTATCCTTGCTTTTTATCATTATCCTTGCTATTTATCATTATCCTTGCTATTTGTCATTATCCTTGCTATTTGTCACTATCCTTGCTATTTATCATTACCCTTATGATTCTTATTTTCATTTCATCATCGTCAATATTATGATTAAAGTTATCATTTGTCATAATTATTATTGCTATTGTCAATATTGCTATTATTATTATTATTACTATCATTATTATTATTATTGTCATTATTATTATTATTATTATTATTATTATTATTATTATTATTATTATTATTATTATTATTATATTATTGTTATTATTATTATTGTTTTCATTCATCTTCTTTCTTCTTCTTTTTCTTCTTCTTCTTATTGTTATCATCATCATTATTGTCATTGTTATCATAATCATTATTGTTATTATCATAAAAAAATATTATAAGATAATAATAATTATCATCATCATCATTATCATTGTTATTATTATTATCATTATTATTAGTATTATTATCATTATTATTATTATTATTATTATGATAATTGGTATTTTGACAATTGAATTAGTTGTTAATGTTGCTATTGTTATTATTACTATCATTATCATTGTTGTTATTATTATTATTATTATTATTATTATTATTTTTAATTATTATCATTCTTCTTCTTCTTCTGTTCTTGTTCTTCTTCTTCTTATTATTATTATCATTATTATCATTATTATTATCATGTTTATTATTACAATTATCATCATTACCATCATCATCATCATCATCATCATCATCATCATCATCATCATCATCATCATCATCATCATCATCATCATCATCATCATCATCATCATCATCAATCACCGTTATCATCATCATTATTAGTACTATGATTATCAATATTATCATTATAATCATTATGAGTATGATTATTTTTATCATTATTATTATTATTATTATTATTATTATTATTATTATTATTATTATTATTATTACCAATATTATTATTATTATTATTACCAATATTATCATTATCATTATTGTTTTTATTATTACAATTATCATTAACATTATTTTATCATTTTTATTATCATTATTATTATCATTATCATTATCATCCACATCATTTATATTTTCATCATTATTATCATGATTATATTAATGTTAATATCATTATCCACATTACTGTTATTATTATCATTATTATCATCAAAGAGACAGACAGACGAAAAGACGGACACAGAAAAACAAACACACAAATCGAGAAGGAGAGAGAGAGAGAGAGAGAGAGAGAGAGAGAGAGAGAGAGAGCGAGCGAGCGAGAGAGAGAGAGAGAGAGAGAGAGAGAGAGAGAGAGAGAGAGAGAGAGAGAGAGAGAGAGAGAGAGCGAGCGAGCGAAGGAGGAGAGAGAGAGAGAGAGAGAGAGAGAGAGAGAGAGAGAGAGAGAGAGAGAGAGAGAGAAAGAGAGAGAGAGAGAGAGAGAGAGGGAAGACAAAGAGAAAACTAACGATAAAAGAAGAGGAATGGGAGAGAAAAAAAAAAACAAGGAAGAGAAACTACCCCCAG
>NC_051399.1:3586657-3589157 GCF_015228065.2 Penaeus monodon
TTTCCCTCTTCCTTTTTCCCTTTTGTAATTCCTCCTTCCCCTTTCTCCTTCTATTTTTCTCGCTTTCGCTGTCTCCTTTCTCCCCTCTTTTCTCCCCTCGCCATACTTCTCTCCCTTTTCTCTTTCTGTTTTCCTCTCTTTCCTTCTCCCATTATCATCTTCTCTTCTCCCTTCTTCCCTCCTCCTCCCTCTCTTCCCCCATCCTTTCCCCTCTCTTTTCTCCTCTTTCTTATTTCTTCCTCCTCCGTTTTCATTCCCTTTTCTCTCTCTCTTTCCTCTCCCTCCTCCTCTTCCTCATTTTCTCTCCTCCCTTTTCTCCCCTCTTCTCCCTCTCTTCCGTCATCCTCATTCCTTCCCTCTCCCTTGAATTGCCCTTCGCTCCTCTCTCATCTATTCCTTCTCCCTTTGCCCTCCCCTTTCCTCTCCCTTCTCCCTCTTTTCTCTCATCCCTTCCCTCTCCCTCTCTCCCTCCCCTTCCTCTCCCCTCTCCCTGTCTTCCCCCATCCCTTCCCTCCTCCTCTCCCTCCCCTTCCTCTCCCCTCTCTCTCTCTCTTTCCCCATCCCTCTCCCTCTCCCTCTTCCTCTCTCACTTATTCCTCCTCCCTTTAGCCTTCCCCTTCCTCTCCCCTCTCCCCTACTTCCCCTCAGGTGACGCGGGCGACGATGGGCGTGATTAGGGCGTGATTAGCGAAAGTGACAAGAGGAAAGGCGGCAACAGAAGGAGAGTGGGCGGGGGGGGGGGGGGAGATGGGTGAGGTGAAAGGGAGGGATGGGTGAGGGGAAAAGGGGGGTAGGGGAATGGGAGGAGGGTGAGGGGAGAAGGAGGGGATGGGTGAAGGGAAAGAGAGGGATGGTGAGGGGAGAAGGAGGGGATGGGTGAAGGGAAAGAGAGGGATGGTGAGGGGAGAAGGAGGGGATGGGTGAAGGGAAAGGGAGCAAGGGGGTTGAGGGGAAAGGGAGGGAGGAGGGGTGAGGGAAAAGGGAGATGGGTGAGGGAAAAAGGTAAGGGGGTGAGGGGAAAATGATAGGGGTGAGGGAAGGTGGTGGAGGGGGAGTGGGAGAGAGAGGGAGAGGTGATAGTGGCAGCGGAGAAAGGGAAGAAGGGAAGGAAGATGAAGAAAAGGAGCAGGGAGCAGAGAGAAAGAGAGAGAGAGAAAGTGAATGAGAGAGAGCAAGAGAGAGAAAGAGAGAGAGAGAGAGAGAGAGAGAGAGAGAGAGAGAGAGAGAGAGAGAGAGAGTGAAATTGTATATGGGAAGAAAGATGATGATGATGACGAAGAAAGGAGAAAGAGAGAACAAAGGAGAAGAGAAAGAGAGAAAAAAAAAAGGAAGACCGGGAAGGATCTTCATTTCACTTTCATTGCTTGTTTACATTTGCGTGTGCGTGCGTTAGTTTGTCTGTATTTCCTGGCTTCCACGTTCATCACACACACACACACACACACACACACACACACACACACACACACACACACACACACATATATATATATATATATATATATATATATATATATATATATATATATATATTATTTCACATTTCCCTTGTTTGAGATTCAGAATAAAAGCGAAAATATCCCTCTAGCTTACACGGGGAGCCTATCGACCACAGCCGGAAGTGTCAATAGGCCTACTCGGAAAATACTCGGAAGTGCCAAATATCCTTTTCGAGTAGGATGGGGGGGGGAGGGAGGGGGGAAGGGGGGGAAGGAAGGGAGAAGGATTCTGTTTTTCCTAATGCCTGGAGGTAGGGAGAGGGGGAGGGGGAGGTAGGAGGTAGGAGAAAGAGGTGGGGGAGGGGGAGGGGGAAGGGGAAAGGGGGAGAAGGATTCTGTTTTTCCTAATGCCTAGAGGTAAAGGAGAGAGGGGTAGGGGGGAGGTGAATGGGACTAGAAAGAGGGAGAGGATGAGGAGGAGGAAGAAGAGGAGGAAGAAGAAGAGAAGGAGGAGATGGAGGAAGAAGAAAAAGAGAAAGAAGAGGAGGAGAAAGAGAAAAAAGAAAAGAAGCAGGAGAAGGATGATGATGATGAGGAGGAAGAAGTGAAGGAGGAGGAGGAGGAGAAGGAGAATGTAAGGTAGGAGAGAGAGAGAGAGAGAGAGAGAGGAGGGAGGGGGGGAGAAGGGTACCAGATCGGTGGGAAAAAGTACACTACAAGACTATGCTTTTACGCGGGCATCGTGTTTGGGTCCTCAGTCCCGCGGAATATTCATGCCTTTTGTTTCTGTTATTTTCACCGGGTTTCTGCTTATGGTCGTTAGTGTTTAGTGTTATTGCTTCGTCTGACATTTCTAGCTCTTTTCTTTCTCGGTGTTTATCATCGTTTTTATTGTTATTATTATTATTTTTTATGCAATTTATTATTATTATTATTTTTCTCTGCTTTGATGATTGTTATCAATGTTATCTAGTCATCCAATTTTCTTAATTCTAAGTTATATGTCTTCATTTCATACATATTCCCATACATATCTGTCAACATCCTTCATCAATCGTCAA
>NC_051399.1:3594157-3596657 GCF_015228065.2 Penaeus monodon
CGCCTTTCTCCCTCTAAATAAGCAATCGCTATAAAATACACATAAACGCGCAATCAAGTCATTACAAAGTTTACAGGTAATTAGTAATGTTCAGTAATTAAGGGCGCAGAAAGGCTTCAGGTAACGCATGTTGAGAAAGGAAGGAAAGCGAGATGCAGCTTGTAGTTTGTTTCTTGATAAAAAAATATCTTTATTATTATTTTTAGTGGGCACTTTTCATTTTTTTTGCATTTTTGAACTAAATATATTGTCCTCTCACACACGTACACGTACATACATACGTACATTCACACACACACACCACTCACACACACACACACACACACACACACACACACACACACACACACACACACACACACACATATATATATATATATATATATATATATATATATATATATATATATATATATATATATATATATATATATATATATACACACATGAGAGAGAATGGAGAGAGCAAGAGAGAGAGGTGAGAATATGGGAAGAGAGGGGGAGAAAGAGAGAGTGAATGTCAGAGAGGGGGGGGGGGAGAGAAATAAATAAAGAAAGTGAGAAAGAGAGAGAAAGACACACACACACACACACACACACACACACACACACACACACACACACACACACACACACACACACTCACACACATATATATATGCATATGTACAATTCTTTTGCAAAGACATACATTCCAGTTATCAGCAGGCTGACTATCCACCCGTCCACCAAGCTAGACATTATACACGCAAGCAAGTTTATGTTTATTTCCCACTAAAAGCCCGACCTCCCTCCCCCCATCTCCCCTATATCCCCTCCCTTCCCCCATACCCCCTCCCTCTCCCCTCCCTTTCCCCTCTCTTCCCCCATCCCCCATCTTCCCCTTCCCCTCCCCACACTCGCTTCCCCTCTTACTCTCTCTGCATAAAACACAAGCGATTATAAATTCCTGAGTGCCTGCAAACAGTTACGGAGTGCTTGGCGTGTGCTTGTGCCTGCTAAAAATACTGCACGCAACAGAGACAGATCTGCGCAAGCAAGCAAAGGCAAGTGCGAAATACTAAAAGATACTGATGAATAAGAATGTTTTAAGAAGAGGTAATGCAAACAAACGTGTATATATATTCAGGCAAACACTCGCATGCATACGTATACACAAACAAAATCAAACACAAGCACACGCAAGAATAAATAAGCTCACAAACGCAAATTAACGCACATAAGCACGGGCTCACTTATGCATAACCGCAAAAAAATGTGCATAAACACACTCATATACAAAACCACAGACAAATACAATAAATGCACATACACACACTTACAGAAACACCTACAAACAAACGCACAAAAACGCACATATACACACCCACAAATACAAATACACCCACAAACAAATACAACAAACACACACACATATACTCATAAACGCACCCACAAAAAACGCACATAAACACACACACCTACAAACACACACACAAACACGCCCACAAACAGATGGATATAAACACATACACACATAAACACTCCCACAAACAGATGCATATAAACACACACACACACAAACACACCCACAAACAGATGCACATAAACACACACCCGTTCACACACAGATAAACACAAACCATCTTTCCCTCGCTCCCTTGAACACGACCTCACGCACAAACAAGTAATCAAGCTCAGTAAACATGGATTGACCACTGGAGGTTGGAGATTGAAGGGAAGGAGGGGAGGGAGGGAGGAGGAAGAGGGAGGGGGAGGGAGGGAGGAGGAAGAGGGAGATTGAAGGGAAGGAAGGGAGGGAGGGAGGAGGAAGAGGGAGGGGGAGGGAGGGAGGAGGAAGAGGGAGATTGAAGGGAAGGAGGGGAGGGAGGGAGGAGGAAGAGGGAGGGGGGGGAGGGAGGAGGAAGAGGGAGGATGAGGGAGGATGAGGGAGGTGCAAGTGTGTGTGGGGGGTGAGGGTGGAGGAAAAGAAAGGATGATGATGGAGAAGTGGGAGAAGGAAGGGTGTGTGTGTGAAGGAAGGGAAGGGTGAGGGTGAGGGAAGAAGAAGGGTGAAAGAAGTGGAAGGGGTAAAGGATGGTGAAAATGAGGAAAGGGAGGGAGGGAATAGGATGAGGGAGGATGAGGGAGGAGAAAGGGGCAAGGAAGAAGAGAAAATGAGAGAAAGGGAAAGAGAGAGGGAAGGAAGGGAGGGAGGAGGAAGAGGGAGAATGAGGGAGAAGGAAGGGACAAGAAAGAAGAGAAAATGAGAGAAGGGGGAGGGGAAAGGGGGAGGGGAGGAGGGGGCGGGGGAGGAGGAGAAGGAGGAGGAGGAGGGAGCGGGGGAGGAGAGGGGCGGGGGAGGAGGGAGAGAGAGGATCTATCACCAACAAGAGGGCATTTGGGAGCATCTGGCCTCGGGGCATGATCCGAACCATGAGGGTGGCACTACGAGCGGGTTGGGGGGAAGGGGGAGGGTAATGGTACGGCGAGAGGGGGGGGGGGAGGGAGCATTACTCGT
>NC_051399.1:3616813-3619313 GCF_015228065.2 Penaeus monodon
TCCTCTCCCACCCCCTCCTTTCTCCTCTACTTCCTCTATGTTTTATTTATTTATTTATTTATTCATTTCGTCTCATTTGATTAGATTTTTTGTCGGCATCTATAATTTGTTTTGTTTTTGTTTTTATTTTCATGGCGATATTTTTTGTGTTTCTTTTATATTTATGTTTGTATTGTCTATTTTTTTACTTTGTTTATTTCTTTTATTTGCCTATTTTTCTGTTTTAATTTGGCCTATCGTTTTTATTTTTTTTCATAATTGTCATTTTTTTTCGTGTATAGCTTTTGCACTTTCCTGGTTTATTTTTCATTTTCTATTATCTTTCTTCGATTTATTGCCTATTATCTGTTCTTGTTTTACTTTTATCGCATTTTCTTCTGTCTATTTCCTTTTTTTAAATGAAATTTCCTTTTTGGATTATGAATCTAATTTCGTTTTTTATGCTATATTTGACTGTTTGCTCTTTACCTTTTTTCTTTCAATTCTCAGAATAAAGTATCTCATCCTGTTTTATGCCACTTCAATAATGATGATTATTATTATAATTTATATTGTTATCATTATTGTTATTATTATCATAATAATTATATTATTATTTTCATTGTTATTGTTATGGTCATTATTATTATTATTATTATTATTATTATTATTATTATTATTATTATTATTATTATTATTATTATTATTATTATTATTATTATTATTATTATTATTATTATTATTATTATTATTACTATTATTTTCATAATCAATATCCTTATTATTGTTATTATCCTTTTCATTATCATTGTCATCATCATTATTATTATTATCATTACGGTCATTATCATTACTATTATTATTATTAATATTATTGCCAGTGACATTGTTACTATTATCATAATCATTGTCATTTTTATTACCATCATTATTATTATCATCATTATCATCATCATCATCATTATTATTTTCATCATTAGCATTAGCGGTATCATCATCATGATTATCATCATCATCATTACTATTACTATCAATTATCATTACCATTACAGTCGTTATTACTACTACTATGCAAGTATTGTAATTATTGATATTAGTTGTTCTACTGATATTCACTACTACTACTAATACCACTATTACCACTGCTACTACTATTACTACTAGTACTATATCTACTATTACTACAACTACTATTTCTACTATTACTATTACTACTACTACTACTACTATTACGACCGCTTCCACTGTTACTGCTACTACTATTACCAACTTTTCCCAAGTAAATATAATAATATTAGCCTAAATATGATATCTGTTTTGAATGCTATCCTTATTATCATTTTCAGTGTGACAATCAGTGTAGCCACTGTAGATTTACAATACTTAATTTTATAGCTATCTTCTCTCCCCTTTTCAATCTCTAGGTAAAGTCAAACATGCATTTACAAACTTTGAATGCAATTAATTGGAAATTCAATTTTGCAACAAATCTCGACAGGTAAACATTGGCACAATATTGCACAATCTATTTGCAATATTCAGCAGAGATGGACATTACTATGGAAGTTTCCCATGTGTTGTTTGACACTGCACAATCCTTTGCATGATTGCGTAGTTAGGGAATGCAAATTGATCCCCGTGTAATTGCAAGAGAAGAGAAGGTGACGGTACAGTAAACACGAATGAATGGTAATCGGTAATAAAGCTATTTTGAAATTCATTGTATGTTGGGTATGGTTCCATCCCCCCCCTCCCCCGTGTTTTTTTTTTAAGGTAATGATCAGAAAAAAAAAAATGGCGATTCGAAAGCGAGACTGTGATTAGCTGGTGAACGAATTTTACTGAAAAACAATGTGCATATGGATAGGGCATTTTGCTATCGATTCGTCCAGTGAATGATGTTTAAGGATCGGTCATGGAAAATGTGTTTTTTGTGAAGATGGGTGGTTGGGGGAAGGGGGGGGAAGGGGGGAAGGGGAGGGGGAAGGGAGGGAAGGGGGGAAGGGGGAAGGGGGGGAGGGGGAAGGGGGGAAAGGGGGAGGGGTGAATAGGAGAGAGTTAGTTACCTTTCTGAAGTGTTTCATTCGTGGATTTAACTGAGAGGGACTTTTTAAAGTAGAATCATTTTTTTCTCTCTCTTTTTTTCCCTCCCCCGCCCCCCATCTCTCTCTCTCTCTCTCTCTCTCTGTATAACCTTCTCCCCTACCCTCCCTCCCTCTCTCTCTTACTTTTTTCTCTCGCTCTCACTTTCTTTTTTCTTTCTCTCTCTCCCTCTACCTGTCTGTCTGGATGTTTGTCTGGATGTCTGTCTGTCTGTCTGTCTGTCTGTCTGTCTGTCTGTCTGTCTGTCTCTCTCTCTCTTTCTCACTCTCTCTCACTCTCTCTCTCTCTCTCTCTCTCTCTCTCTCTCTCTCTCTCTCCTTCCCTCTCTCACTCTCCCTCTCACCCCTCCCTCCCTCCTAACCACCCACACTTCTCACCCCCCTTCTAGCCACCCTCTCCTCTCTCCCCCCCCCAAAAA
>NC_051399.1:3634967-3652467 GCF_015228065.2 Penaeus monodon
ATAATATATTTAAAAATACATATATATATCTTTCTCCTCTTCTTTATCTCTTTTCTAATTTTTTCTTCCTTTTTACTTCACGATAGATCTTTAACTAATCCTTTTCTTCACCTTCCTTCGCTCCCTCCCTTTATTTCTCTTTCGTTTTATTTTCTTTGGTTTCTCTCTCCTTTTTGCCCCTTTACCTTATCTTCTTTCTTTCTATTCCTTGTCCTACTTCTCTTTCTCTTCCTTTTCCTCTTTATCCGTCCTTCCTCCTCTTCCCTTTTGCTTTTCCCTTGCTGTTTCCTCTTCCTCTTCCTCTTCCTCCTTCTCCTCCTCCTCTTCTTTCTCCTTCTTTCACTTCCTCCTCCTCCTCCTTCCCTATTTCCCTCCTAGCTTATTTTCATCTAATTCTATCTTCTTCCTCTAATTTTCTCCTCCTTTCTCTTTCGTCCCTCCCTCCTCCTCCTTCGCTTTCTTCTTCTCTCTTTCGCCTTTTCTTCCTCCTCGTCCTATTCTCACGCTTCTCTTCCTCATCAACTAAAAGTGCTGTAATTAACTCCTCATTTCCTCTTCCTCATTCGTCCTTCCTTCTTTCCTCCGTCTTTCTCCTCTCCCTCTCTTTCTTCCCCTCCTTCTTCCTCCTTCCTATCCTTCCTTCCTCCTTCCTCCTTCTCTCTGCCTTCTACATTAAAAAATATAACCTCCTCCTTCGCTCCTCCTTCCTACTTCCTCTCTTTCTCTCCTACTTTCTCCTTTTTCTTCCCTTCCTACTTCCTCTCCCGTCTCCTCCGTCCCTCCTTCCTCTCTTTTTTCTCCTTCCTCCTTCCTTCCTCCTCTTCCCTTCTCTCCATCCTCCCTCTTTCTATCTTTCCCCTTTGTCCCTCCTTCCTCCTCCCCCCTCTTTCCTCTCTCCTTCTTTCCTCCTCCTCCCTCTTCCGCTTCTTCCTCCTCCCTCTTCCCTCTTCTTCCTCCTCTCTCCCTCTCCCTCTCCCTCCCTCAATTATTCCTCCACCGCCTCCTCCTTTATCCTCCTCTGCCTCTCACTCTCACGTTTTCCTCTTTCATCTGTTTTAGTGACCTCTTCCTCATCCATACTTCCTTCCTTCTTCCTCCTCCCTCTTCTCTTCCGTCTCTCCTTCCTCCTTCCTTCTTTCCTTCTCCCTCCTCCTCTCCTTCCCTTTTTCCTCCTTCTTTCTCCTTCCTTCTTTTTCTTTTCTTCTCCCCTCTCTCAATCCTTTCTCCTCTTTTCTCTCCGTCTTTCCCCCCTCCGTCCCTACGCGTCTCCCCCTTCCTTTCTCCTCCTTTCTCCATCCTTTTTCCTTCTTTCCCCCCTTCGTCCCTCCTTTCTCCTTCCTCCTCCCTTCCTTCCTCCCTCCCTCCTCTCCTCCCTCCTCCTCTTTCCTTCTCCCCCCCCTCAGTCCCTCTTTCTCTTCCCTCTCTCCTTCCTTCTTCCTCCCTCCCTCTCCTCCCTCTATTCTTTTTCCTTCTTTACCCCCTCCGTCCCTCCTTTCTCCTCCCTCCCTCCTTCCTCCTTCCTTCTTCCCTTTCCTCCTCCCTCCTCTCCTCCCTCCCACCTTCATCCGCCTCCACCTCCTACTCTCACGTATATCTTTTTCATCTAACTAAAAGTGTCTTAATGACCCCCGACATGCATTTTATTACCGGTCTCTGTGTATCTTTGTTTCCTCGACGTCCATCCCAAGTAATGTGCATGTGGTGCCTGGTCCCTGCCGTGGCCGTTTGCATAAGTGTTTCTGGAAGGAGAGAGAGAGAGAGAGAGAGAGAGAGAAAGAGGGAGAGGAGAGAGAGAAGAGAGAGAGAGAGAGAGAGAGAGTGGAGAGAGCGAGAGAGAGCGGGAGAGAGAGAGAGAGAGAGAGAGAGAGAGAGAGAGAGAGAGAGAGAGAGAGAGAGAGAGAGAGAGAGAGTGAGCGAAATCGAGAAAGACAAAGACAACGAGAGAGATACAGATGTACAGAAGGAGCCAGAAAGAGAGAGAGATATAACAATAACACAAAAATACTAATTCTCTCCCTCTCTTCCCTTCCTTCCCACCCTCTTTCCCTCTCGCTCTCGCTCTTTCCGTCCCTTTCCATCCCGAATCTCTCTCTCCTCCTTCCTTCCCACACTCACCCCCTCTCTCTCTCCTTCTCACTCCTTTCCAATCTCTCTCCTTCTCACTCCCTCCCTCTCTCCCCCTCCCCCCTCTCTCCCTCTCTTTCATTTCCGTAATGCACCGCCAACTTGTTTGCACAGCACTTACGCTAGCATAACAACTGCCGTACGAAAGATACCCAAAGCGATCGGCAATTGCAGAAGGTGACCGAGTGCTGAGAGGTGTGGCCTGACGACCCAGCCTCTCTTCTCTCCCTCTCTTCTCTCCCTTCTGTGACGCTCCAGCCTCTCTTCTCTCCCTCTCTTCTCTCCCTTCTGTGACGCTCCAGCCTCTCTTCTCTCCCTCTCTTCTCTCCCTTCTGTGACGCTCCAGCCTCTCTTCTCTCCCTCTCTTCTCTCCCTTCTGTCTCTGTGATGCTCTTGTTTCGCTTATGACTCCTTTCAGGTGTTGTTTCGAGTTCGTTTTCATTATCGTTGTTATTGTTATTACTATTGTTTTTATTGTTATTGTTATTATCATTATTATTGTTGGTTGTTATATTTCTTAATTATTATCGTTATCATCATTATTATTATTACTATTATTACTGTCATTGTTATTTTTATTGTCATTAACATCATTGTTATCATTATTATTAATAATACTGTCATTATCAGTATCATTATCATTATCACTATTATCATTATCATCATTCTGTTATCATCATTATTACTTTCATTATCATCATCATTTTTATAGATTTTGCGTGCAGGTGTGTATGTGTGATAAGGATAGTGATTATATTTATTTGTGCTGATTCTCTTTCTGATAATGATCATATATATGTACAATGATAATGATGGTAATTATAAGGATGATGCTGATAATAGTGATGGCAAGGCTAATGATGTTGATGTTAAAGATGATAAAAGTTATAATAATGATAATGATAATGATGATAATAGCAATAATGATAACAGGAATGAAAATAATAACGATGGTATTAATAATAGCAATAATGATAAATATCATTATTACAACAACTATAATGATAATGATAATAATAATAATAGTAATGATGCTAGTAGCAATGATAATAATAATAATAATAATAATAATAATAATAATAATAATAATAATAATAATAATAATAATAATAATAATAACAATAATAAAAATAATAATAGTAGTAGTAGTAGTGCCAAATAATAGTTATGATAATGATAGTAACAATGATGGCAATGATAATGAATATAATGGTAACAATCATAATGATGATAATAATGATAATAATGATAATATTAAATACATAACAGTAATGATAATTATGATAATGATAACAACAAGGATAATAATGGTGATGATAATAACAATGATGATGATAATTAAAAAAGTGAAAATAATAATGATAATACAATAACAATAATAAAGATATTTGTAATGATGATAAAAATAATAGTAATGATTATGATAACAACAGGAACGATAATAATTACAATAATAAAAAGATAATGAAAATAAGAATGACGATGACTTTGATAGTAATAATAATAATAATGATAACAACAACAATAATAATACCAATGACAAAATGAATAATAAATATAATGTTAAGAACAGGACGAAGAACGAGAAGAAGAAGAAAATGAAAGAAAGGAACAGAGAGGAAGAGAAAAGGAACAAAAGAAGGAGATGAAGAAAGGATAAAGGTGAGGAAAATGATGTAAGGAAAAGAAATAGAGAAAATTGTGATGATTGAAGTAGAAAAAAGGGGCAATGAAGATGTGGAAGAGGAGGAAGATGATATTAACAACAAAAACGCTAACAAGAAGAATAACAAGATAGATAGATAGATAGATAGAGAGAAAACGACCAATATAACAAACAAATAATAAAGAAAAAAAATCACGATAGTTTACAAAAAAAAACACCCCCCCCAAAAAAAAAAAAAAAAAGAGAGAGAAAAAAAAAGAAGAAAAATGAAAACCCACATTTCATGCTTAATTTACCCCCCCCCCCTCCCCCGTACAAAAAAAAAAAAAAAAACGAAACGTAAACAAATAAGAAGGAAAAAAATCACCCATAACCTCAAAAAAGAGGTAAAAAAAAAAAAAAAAAAAAAAAAATCCGGTAACGCAGCGTCTCAAGAAACGGAGGAAAAACGAGAGAAAACGTTATGATTTGCGCTTCTGTCGAGTCATATGTTTTCAATCGATCGTTTTCGCTTTTAAAGTCGCTGTTTTGTACTTATATACACACTTTTGTACTTATATATACACTTATTTATGATTTATCTGTTTATCTATCATCGTCTAGTTATCTATCTGTTTATCTATCATCGTCTAGTTATCTATCTGTTTATCTATTATCTGATTATTTATCTACCATCGTCTATTTATGCTTCTTCAATTATGTTTATTGACTTATCAATACTTATTAATCTATATCCGTTTGCTTATTCTCACTTATCTATCTATATTTCTTTACTTATATATACTTATTTATGATTTATCTGTTTATCCAATATCGTCTACTTATCTATTTGTGTTCATTTACTTATTTTTACTTATAAATCTATATTAATTTGCTTATTTCTATTTCTCTATCTATATTCATTTACTTACATATATTTATTCACTTACATTCATTTACTCAATCTTTACTTTACTTAATCTTTAATTTTAATCTTAATCTTTCTCTTTACATAGAATTTACTTTATCCATATATATCCATCTACTTATTTACACTTATGTATTCATGTTCATCTACTTATACACATCTATCCACTTATCTCTAGAAAACAAAGCAAGACTAAAGAAAATTCTCACAAAGCAACAGAAGATAAAAAAAAAACAAAAAAAAAACATGCACGACAAACACACGAAATTCAACTCAAACGCACGAAGCAAACAAACAAACAAACAAACAAACAACTGAACAAACGCCAGATAAACAAACATAGACTAAAGAAACAAACACAAACACAATCCATCACGATATACAAACACCAAATGGCTTAAAGAACAAACGCAATACAAACAAACACACACAAACGCTCCCACACAGCAAGACCGGAGAAATATCATTGTTAAGAGAATCATTTTGAGCAAAAAAAAAAAAAAATTGTGAATCTTTGAGTCTTTTTTTTTCGTTTTTTTTTTTTTTTTTTTTTTGCAAAAATTGCGTTGCATTGTACGGTAACCTAAGGAGGCTTTCAAAGGAAGACTGAAAAGGATGGCCGGGGAGGAAGAGAAAGGAGGGAAGGGAGATATTGGAAGAAAGAGATCGAGGGGAGAAGGAGAGAGAGGGATAAGAAGAGGTAGGAAGAGAGGGAGAGAGAGCCAGGGAGGAGAGGGGAAGGAAAGGGTTAAAGGAGAGGGAGGAAGGGAGGGAGGGAAAGAGAGCAAGAAAGAGATAGAGAGAGAGAGAGAGAGAGAGAGAGAGAGAGAGAGAGAGAGAGAGAGAGAGAGAGATACTTACATACAAACATACGTACATGCATACACACACACACACACACACACACACACACACACACACACACACACACACACACACACACACACACACACACACACGCATATCTATATCTATCTATCTATCTATCTATCTATCTATCTATCTATCTATCTATATATATACATATATATATATATATATATATATATATATATATATATATATATATATATATATATATATATATATATATATGTATATATAATGGGTGGGTGCTTCACGTGCATGGTGATGTGAAGCGATGGTGTGGTAGCCTAGATAGTGTTAAGTGCTTGCATGCCTTCTCGCTTGCAGCTTCCACCCCTGGCTAGCCCAGTGCGAAAAAGGGAGCAGCTTCTGCATAAGTCTCCCCTGCCAGGTCACAGCCTCTCCATCATTAAGACTTCTGCAGTGCCTCCTCGTGGCCACCCATGGGTAACTGGGTACCTTGCGGTCCCAGGCTAAATCTGTGGGGGATCTCGGAGCAGCAGGAGGCCCCAGAGGTACGGAGTTATGGCCCACCGGCGTGGGACACGCTCTGGCTTCGTACCAACTCCTGCCCCTAGCCACCCGGGGGAAATGGGGCGGCTCGGGGGAGGTGGGCCTTGCCAGTCCTCCTCCCCCCAGAATGACCCTCTGGCAACGTCTTTTATAAATGGAAATGCTGGGGGGGAGGGGTGTTGTCCCTCCCACCCAGCAAGTAAGGCGGGCTGTGGGTCCCGCTGGGAGGGCAAATGTCGGGGTGCAGGATTGGAGCGAGAGTTACTCGTCCCGCCTGCGCCCCGGCAGGCGCCAACCCACCATGAAGCTTGTGGGGGAAAGCCCTCGGGAACCCCACAGGTGGATAGGCGGTCCCACAGCCTGCCGACCCCCTTTATCTGGGGCTGTGTTGGTGGGAGCGGCAGAGGTGGCTTGCACCCGGATTGACCACCCGAGGCTTAACCTCAGGCGTGCTTTCCGGGTAGGCGCTTGGGAACATCCGGTCCTTGCGGCAAAGGATAGCGGTTACCTCTGCTATTCGCCGTGAAATTGAAGCGCTGGGAGTTGAGGTGGCCTGCCCCTCTCAGAGGTGAGAATACCTGGTAGCGCCCGATCAGTGTGGGTGGGTTACACCTACTACTGGTCGGGCCGCAGCGATGGTCAACACCCTCCAGGGTGTAGCCATAGCCCTCCAGTCGACTTCAGCCTGCGGTAGTCGAGGTGGACACCGGTTGATGGCGTATCATGGCATTGAGACTGGGAAGCTGCTTTTGGCTTCTATGTCTCTTTATTGCTGGTATACGCTCCTACCGATGTACATAAAACCCGATGTAAAGAGGCGTTGCTACGCCAAACTCGCATCTGGGCAGTACTATTGGCCCCCGGCGAGACATTCGCATTGTTTCTGTGCGACTTTCAATGCGTTCCGCTGTGCACCGAGCTGGCTACGAGATGTCTGTCGGCCCCCATGCTCGGGAGCTGATCCCAGCACGAGATAGCCTCCTTCTCCGGGACTTTGTGCAGGCTCCCAGAAGAATGAGGATCTCTGGCTCCTGGTACAAGAACCACGCTCCAATCGCATCCTGGACTTGGTACAGCGATATACGGGTACAGTGGGCCAAAGGAGATTCGGGACCACCATCCTTGTTAGGCACGCTATTGGGTGTGTGTCCTGTCGCAACTAACTGCAGGTTACCGGATGGCATGATTCTGTGCACCGACCATAGAGGCTCTGCTTGGGGGTTGCTACCACCTGAGGACGTGTGTCCCACTTCAGTGTCGTCGCCCAGTTACACCATCACAAAATGGCGTCTCGGCATAGGAGCTGTTGTCGCTTTGGACAAAGAGACTAAGGGAGGAGGAGTGATGCCCGTGGGTTCGACCACGGCCGTCCCTCTACCGACTCTCAGAACGCACACCTGACGGATCCAGTTTTTGCTCTGTGGGAGTCCTTCAAGCGCGTACCTCGAAGCAGCTCAGGAGTCCATGGCGTACGCCCCAACGACAAGGCACATAATACCATCTCCCTGTAGACTTAGGGCCACTGAAGCTGTCGCAAGGCTCGGGCTAATGGGAATCAAGTCTTGCGTCGTTTCTACCATGGTGCGTGGCTCGGACACTGCTGAAGGGACAAGGAACATTTCTCAGGAATCTTGCTGATGAGGTCGAAGCCATTTCTTGGTAATGACCTTCGCCCTGCCTACCAACCCTGAGAAAAACTGAACCTAACCTAAGCCTCCTCACAGATGACTGCAGTCCGATCAGCGGATGACGTATCATCTCAGATCTGTTGGGGTTCGTGAACGTTGGCTGAGTATTTGGAAACAGTTTGTACCAGTTGGATCCTCCAACAGTTAGCTTTGATCAAGCGATGTCTGAGTGCCTTGCCGGACCCCCATCAAGCGAGGAACCTCCTACTCCTAAACAGAGTTAGGCTGGCGATTTCCAAGCTGAAAGAGTGGGAAAGCTGCATGCATATTGATATCCCTGCTGAACTGCTAAATGGCTGGGGGTGAACCTAGGGCTCGGGCCTGCATACAGTCCTGACTGCCATTTGGCAGTCTGGTACCATTCCCCCTGACCTGCTGAGGGGCGTGGCCCTCCCTCTCGGGAAAGGGGAAAGGGATGATGAATGTAGCACCTACCGTGGCATTACACTGCTCGCAAAACCAGGAAAGGGTTCTCCTCACATTCTTCTGAAACGGATCCGCAACCACCCTACTGAGGCACCGAGACCGGAGCAGTCTGGATTTACTCCGGGCAAGTCCACAATAGACCGTATCCTAGCGCTTCGAGTAATTGTGGAAACGCCGTCGTGAGTTTGGTCGTGGGTTGCTTGCAGCCTACATCGACCTCAAGAAGGCGTTTGACTGGGTGCATCGGGAATCGCTATGGGATATCCTGAGGCTGATGGGAATTCCGCCACAGATTATTGGCCTGATAGCAAGCCTCTATACTGGTACTGAAAGTGCTGTAAAGTGTGGTGGGGTATGTCGAACTTCTTCCCTTTATTCAGGGTGAGGAAAGGCTGTGTCCTTGCACCCACACTTTTCAACACTTGTATGGACTGGATAATGGACAGAGCTACTAGCCAAAGTCAGTGCGGAGCAACACTGGCAATATTAAGGTCTCGGACCTTGACTTTGCCGCGATTTTTGCCATCCTATCTGATCCTTGGAGTCACTTGTGGCGGCTCTTGATGCATTTAGCAATGAGGCGAAGCCCCTAGGCTTAGAGGTCTCCTGGACCAAGACCAGATTCAGGACTTTGGGGCCTGTTAGGGGAACCCGTTCAGGTCGATCCTTTGCTTGCGGCAGGACGTTGAAGTCACAGAAATTTTTTACATACCTTGGTAGCGTAGTCCATATCTCTGGTTGTCAGACCAGGAAGTCAGTAGACGGATTGGTCTGGCAACAGGAGCCATGAAATCGATCAACAAGAGCGTTTGGAGATTCGGTTACCTATGCAGAAGGCCAAGCTGCGTGTCCTTCAAGGCCTTGATACTTCCAGTTTTTGCTCTATGGAAGCGAAACCTGGACGCTATCCAGTGCCTTGGGGTCTCGCCTTGATGCCTTTTGTAACAAATCCCTTCGCCGATCATGGGTACAGTTGGCAGGAAACCACGTGTCCAACCGGCGGTTACACCGTGAGACTGGCATGGGACCTGTTACTTTGCATAATCCGGGATCGCCAAATCAGGCTAAATGGCCACCTAGCTCCCCTTTCCCCCTAGGGGAACGCCCCTGCCACCTTTTTGTCTCTCTCGAGACCCCCCCCCCCGGGGTGGAGGAGCCCTGTGGGACGCCCCAAAAAAGGAAAAAGATCTTTGGTTTGGGCATTTCCGACGAGAACCGGGCGGGGGGAACTAGGGGAAGGGGGCGTGTGCCGGGCCGGGAAAACCTCGGTTTCGGGGGACCCTCGTGGCGGGAAAAGCAAAGGGGGTGGTCCCGGCCAGGGCCCCCCGTCGGCGTTACCCCCTTGAGATATGATGATATAAAATATATATAATATATATTTTAATTTTAAAATTATTTTAAAATAAAATTTTATATTATATAATTTTATATAAAATATATTATATAAAATGTAAAAAGGTAAATATATATAAAATATATATATTTTAAATATAATATTTTAATATATATATTATAAATTTTTAAAATATGAATAAGCACATAGATATATGAATAGACGAATAAATATATTGATACATCTACTGTAGTAAGACATAAATAAAAAAAAGCCAAGAGAGTACACAAAGCAACAAAGGGAGAACAAGAAAACAAAGAAGATAACAACAGTCACGTCACTGCGCCATCAGAGAGCTTGGAACTACCTCAGACACAACGTCAATAGTCTAGGCATCGTCTTCAAGTTCTCTCCCGGTGTATTATTTTTATTTTATTTTCAAATTTCCCCTTTCCCTTTCCTTTTTTTTTTATTTTCTCTTTTATTCGATTTCGTTTTATTTTCTTGCGTCTTTTATATTTGTTTGTTATTGTCTTTTTGTTGTTTCGTTTTCTCTTACTCGTTTTCCTTTCGGATATTTTTGATTTGTGGTTTTTTTTGGGGGATGTGTTTTCCCAAAATTTTCATGTTTTCTTTTTTTTTTAAAATTTTTTATTTTTTGTTTTTATTCCCTTTTATGTAAAGTCATTTTAACTAGGGAAAACTTGCAATGGTATAATTTGTATCACAAATGAATCGAAAGTAAAGTTGATAAAAATAACAAATACCCCCTTTGGGGAATTTTTTTAATTTATTTTCTTTATAAATAAAAAAAAAAATATTTTATTTCTTTAAAGGGATAAATTTTAGTTTTCAAAGGAAAATAATGATTTTTGATGTAAGACAAAATATGAGGATAAAAATTTTATTTTTATTAAAAAGAATATTTTAATTAATTTTATTTTTTTAAACGGTACTATGCAGCTTAAAAAGATCTATATATATATTTTTAGGGGCAACTTATATTTTTTATGCATATTTATTTGTCTGTTAATCTTTCTCTGTCTGTTTGTCTCTTTGCCTGTCCTTGTCGGTTTGGGGGGGTTTTTTTTTTTTTGTCCTTTTTTTTTTTTTTGGGGGTTTTTTTTTTTTTTTTTTTTTTTTTTTTTTTTTTTTCTTTTTTTTCCCTTTTTTTTTGGCCCCCCCAAAATTTTTTTTCCCTTTTTTTTCCCCCTCTTTTTCCCCCCCTTTTTTCCCCCTTTCCCCCCCCCCTTTTTTCCTTCCCTTCCCTTTTCCTTTTCTTTCCCCCTCTCTCTTTTTTTTTCTGTCCCCCCCCTTTTTTTTTTCCCCCTTCCCCCCCCCCCCCTCCTTATTCCCCCCCCCCCCCTTCCCCCCCAAACCCCCTCCCCCCCCCCCCCTCCCCCCCTTTTTTTTTGGGGGGCCCCCCCGGGGGGGCCCCCCCCCCCCCCTTTTTTTTTTCCCCCCCCCTTTCCCCCCCCTCCTTTTTTTCCCTTTTTCCCTCCCCTTTTTTGGGTTTAAAAACCCCCCAAAAACCCCCTTTTTAAAAAAAAAAATTTTTTTAAAAAATTTTTAAAAATTTTTTTTTTAAAAAAAATTTTTAAAAAAAAAAATAATTTTTTTAAAAAAAAATTTTTTTTTTTTAAAATTTTTTATTTTTTTTTGGTTTTTTTTTTGGGGGGGGGTTTTTTTTGTTTTTTTTTTGGGGGGTTTTTTGGGTTTTTTTTTTTTTTTTTTTTTTCCCATTTCCTTTTTTTTGGGTTTTTTTTTTTCTTTTCTCTCCTTTTTCCCCTTTTTTTTTTTTTTTTTTTTTTTTTAAAAAAAAATTTTTTTAAAATTTTTTAAAAAAAAAAAATTTTTTAAAAAATTTTTTTTAAAAAAATTTTCCCCTTCCCTTCTTCCCCTTCTCTATCTGCTCTCCTCTTTTTCCCTCTTCTCTCTCTCTCTTTCTGTTTGTCTGTCTGTCTGCCTCACTCTCTCTCTTTCTCTCTCTCTCCTTCCCTCCTTCCCTCCCTTCCCTCCTTCCCTCCCTTCCCTCCCCTCCCTCCTTCCCTCCCTTCCCTCTCCTTCCCTCCCTCCCTCTTTAACGCCACACCAAGAAGAGGACCTCCTTTCATCACGGCTAAATGGATCTTAAAATGAAGTTATCAAAAGTTCCTCCGGCCGCCGCGACGTCTCTGCTGCAGGGGAGAAGAAGGGAGATATTTTGTAGAGCCAAAGGACGAGGCTCCTTCACTCCGCCCGTTGAAGACTCCTGGAGCGCCTCCTTCAGGAGTTGGCACACTCGGCCCCGCCTGGGTTTCCGGAGCTCTCGTGTTCTCTGTGGCCGCCCGGACCATTTCCTTTCGCTCTTTTTTTTCCTTTTCTTGTCGCTGCCCTTTTCGTCTGTTCATGTGTCTCTCTCTATTCTGCATGTATATATATATATATATATATATATATATATATATATATTATATATTATATATATATATATATATATGTATATAAAATATATATATATATATATATATATATATATATATATATATATATATATATATATTTATTTATTTATTTATTTATTTATTGTACTGTGTGTGTGTGTATGTGTGTATGTATATGTATATGTGTGTGTGTGTATGTGTGTATCTATATATGTATGTGTATGTATATTTTTGTGTGTATGTATGTGTGTATGTATGTGTGTGCTTGTGTAAATGTATGTGCGTATGAGTTCGTTTGTTTTTGTTTGTGTATGTTTGTATGTCTCCCCATTCTCTCATCTCTGTACCCCCTTTTATCTTTCTCTCTCTCTCTCTCCCTTCCTTTCTTCTCCCCCACTCTATTCCCCTTGTTCATCAACCTCCTCCACGCCTTTTAAGTTTCTCTAACGACCTTTCCTCTTCCCCCAAAAGGTCATCCCGCTAGCATATTGTTATAAAGAAAAAAAAAAAAATCCAAAATTTCTTGAACTTTCCTCCCCTTCTCCTTTCGTCATCTTTGAAACTTTGAACGTCTCTTAATCTGTCATATTTCTGCTTCTCCCAATGCTTTTGTTTATCTTTTCCTTGTTGTTTGTTTGTTTGAGTTTTGTCTTTGTTTCTCCCTCCCTTCCATTTATCGCTTTCGTGGTATTTGGTCTCTCTGTATTTGATTTAATTTTCGTGTTTTTTTGTGTGTGTTTGTGTGTTTTTTTTTTTTTACCTAGCCGAATTTGCTATTATTTACCGATTTTTATTATTAACATTATGTTATAACTTACCATTCACTTACACCCCATTCGTTTCACAATCATAATTCGTAATTCGTTATCACCAACTCTTTTATCTTCCAGCCTTCTGCTTCCCTATTTCACAAAAAAAAAAAAAAAAAAAAAAAAAAAAAAAAAAAAAAAAAAAAAAATCCCATTTCTCTCGCGTTGCCTCTGGGTATCCAGTCGAAACTCTTTTATTATTAAATACTGTAAAAGCAGCATCAATTATATATATATATTTTTTTTTCTTCGTCTTTCTCTTTATTTAATTTCCGGAAAACTATTTTTCTTTTCTTTTTAGTTCGTATTTTCCCCTTTTTTTCGTTCTTCATCTTTATTTTTTTATTATCATTATTATTTTTTTTTTTGGCATTTCTTCCCCGTGTATCATTCCTCCCTTCTCTCTTCTATTGTCTTTTTTTTTTTTTCCTCCTCTTTTATCATTTCCTTTTTTCCCCCATCTCCTATCAGCTTTCTCTTCTCTTTCCCTTCTCATCTCTTTCGCCCCTCTTCTTTTTTCCATCCGCCTCTTTTTCCCTTTTTTTCCCCTTTCCCCTTTCCCCCAGGGTCCTCCTCCATCTTTTCCCCCCCCCTTCCCACCCTTTTCCTCCCATCCCCTCCTTCCTTTTTTCTCCCTCATCCTCCATCCTTTTCTCCCTCACCTCTATACTTTCCTCCCCCATCTTTTATCTTTTCCTCCCTCATCCTCCATCCTTTCCTCCCCATCTCCCCGCCATCCCCTCCTCCCCCATCCCTCCACCCTAGAGTCGCGTCCCAATCCTCCATCCTATCCCTTTCTCCACCATCCTTCCTCCCTCCAACTTCTCCCCCATCCTCTCTTTCTCCCTCCCCCATCCCTCCCTGAATGTCGCCTTCCACCCCCCCCCTCCCCTCTCTCATTCCCTCCTCTCCCATCCCTCCCCCCCTCCCCTCTCTCATTCCCCCTCTCCCCCTCCCTCCCCCCCCCTCCCCTCTCTCATTCCCTCCTCTCCCCTCCCTCCCCCCCCCCCTCTCTCTTTCCCTCCTCCCCCCCCTTCCCCCCCCCCCCTCCCCTCCCCTCATTCCCTCCTTTTCCCACCCTCCCCCCCCTCCCCTTTTCTCATTCCCTCCTCCCCCATCCCCCCCCCCTCCCCTCTCCCCTTTCCCTCCTCTCCCATCCCTCCCCCCCCTCCCCTCTCTCATTCCCTCCTCCCCCATCCCCCCCCCCCCCTCCCCCCCTCTCTTTCCCCTTTCCTCTCCCATCCCTCCCCCCCTCCCCTCTCTCATTCCCTCCTCTCCCCTTCCCCCCCCCCCCCCTCCCCTCTCTCATTCCCTCCTCTCCCCATCCCCCCCCCCCTCCCCTCTCCTCTTTCCCCCTCCTCTCCCATCCCTCCCCCCCTCCCCTTTTCCATTCCCTCCTCTCCCCCCCTTTCCCCCTCCCCCCCCCCCCCCTCTCCCCACCCCCTCTCCACCCCTCCCCCCCCCCCCTCTCTCATTCCCCCTCCCCTCCCTCCCCCCCCCCCCCTTTCCTCCCCTTTCCCTCCTCCCCCATCCCTCCCCCCCCTCCCCTCTCTCATTCCCTCCTCTCCCCATCCCTCCCCCCCCCCTCTCTCTCTTTCCCCCTCCTCTCCCCCCCTCCCCCCCCTTTCCCTCTCTCATTCCCCCTCCTCTCCCCTCTCTCTTCCCTCCTCTCCCATCCCTCCCCCCCTCCCCTCTCTCATTCCCTCCTCTCCCATCCCTCCCCCCCTCCCCTCTCCCCATTCCCCCCCTCTCCCACCCCCTCCCCCCCCTCCCCTCTCTCTTTCCCTCCTCCCCCACCCCCCCCCCCCTCCCTCCTCATCCCCCCTCTCCCTCCCCCCCCCCCCCCCCCCCTCCCTTTTTTCCCTCCCTCCCACCCCCCCCCCCCTCCCCTCTCTCTTTCCCCTTTTCCCCCTCCCACCCCTCCCCCCCCCCCTCTTTTCATTCCTCCTCCCCCATCCCTCCCCCCCCCCTCTCCTTCCCTCCTCCCCCACCCTCCCCCCCCCCCCCCCTCTCCATTCCCCCTCTCCATCCCTCCCCCCCCTCCCCTCTCTCATTCCCTCCTCTCTCCCATCCTCCCCCCCCCCTCCTCTCCCCTTCCCTCCCCTCCCATCCCTCCCCCCCCCCCCCTCTCTCTTCCCTCCTCTCCCATCCCTCCCCCCCTCCCCTTTTCTCATTCTCCCTCCCCTCTTTTCCTTCCCTCCTCTCCCATCCCCCCCCCTTCCCTCCTCTCCCCTTCCCTCCTCTCCCACCCCTTTCCCCCCCCCTCCCCTCTCCTTCCCCTCCTCTCCCCTCCCCCCCCCCCTCCCCTTCCCCCCCTTTCCTCTTCTCCCCTCTCCCTTTTCCCCCCCCCTCCCCCCTCTCCCCCCCCTCCCCCCCCCCCCCCCCCCCCTCCCCGCCCCCCCTCTCCCCTCCTCCCCCCCCCTCCCCCCCTTCTCCCCCCCCCCCCCCCCTCCTCCCCCCCCCCCATCCTCCCCCCCCCCCCCTCCTCCCCTTTTTTTCCCCCCCCCCTTTTCCAAAACGCCCCTCACAGTCCCCCAGGCTAAGTTTCTCCTTGGCTGGGCGCGGATCAATTCCTCACTGGAGGAGAGAGAGAGAGAGAGAGAGAGAGAGAGAGAGAAGAGAGGGAGGGAGAGAGAGAGAGAAAGAGAGGGAGAGAGGGAAGAGAGAAAGAGAGAGAAAAAGAGAGGGAGGGAGAAAGAGGAGGAGAGAGAGGAGAGAGAGAGGAGAGAGAGAGAGAGAGAGAGAGAGAGAGAGAGAGAGAGAGAGAGAGAGAGAGAGAGAGAGAGAGAGAGAGAGAATTCGAGAGAAATCGAGAAAAAATCGAGAAAAAAATCAAGAAAAATCGAGAAAAAATCGAGAGAGAGACGCAAAAACAAACAGACAAATAAAAAGACAGACAGACAAACACACAGACAGAGAGCTAAAAAGACACAGAAAAAAATAAGATAAAGGGTTACATAAAAAGGAGAAGAATTTTTTTTTTTTTTGGAAATGACGTAATCATTATTCCAAGAATCAGACTTTGTCATATTTCTCTTTTTCTGTGAAAGTATAATATTGATAGAGAATAACGATGACAAAGAGAGAAAGAGAGAGAGAGAAAGAGAGGAGAGAGATAGAGATGGATTGATAGGTATATAGATAGATAGATAGACAGATAGAAAGATAGATAGATAGATAGGTAGATAGATAGATAGATATATAGAAAGATATATAAAGACAGACAGACAGAGACAAAGAGAGATAGAGAGGGAAACAGCAACAGAGAGAGCGAGAAACATGCAAAGGCATAGAGAAAGAAAGAAACAAAAAAAAGAAAAAGAATAAAAGAAAAGAGATGAACCCACAGAGAGAGAGAGAGAGAGAGAGAGAGGGGAGAGAGAGAGAGAGAGAAAGAGGAGAGAGAGAGAGAGATACAGAGAGAGAGGGGAGAGAGAGAGAGAGGGAGAAAAGGAGAGAGGAGAGAGAGAGAGGAGGAGAGAGAGGAGGAAGAGAAGGAGAGAGAGAGAGAAGAGAGGGGAGGAAAGAGAGAGAAGAGAGAGAGAGAGAGAGAGAGAGAGAGAGAGAAGAGAGATCAGAGAGAGAGAGAGAGAGAGAGAGAGAGAGAGAGAGAGACAGAGAGAGAGACAGAGAGAGAGAGACAGAGAGAAACAGAAGCAAAACAAAACAAAGAAAGGATTCATTCGCACGCGTAAAGAAAGTAAAGCAAAACACGGGATTACAAAAACAGCAAAAAATCTTTTCGTAAATGAATAAAAAAGGAGAAAGAGGAAGAGAGAAGATTGACAAGAGACGGGATGGCCGCGAGAGTCATTCTGAGGGAGAGGGGAAGAAAGTCGGAGGAAGTCGGGGGAAGTTAGGGAAAGCCGGAGGAAGTCGGGGGAAGTTAGGGAAAGTTGGGGAAAGTGGGGGAAAGGGGGGAACGGGGGGAAGGGCGGGGGAAGTCGGGGGAAAGGGCGCGGGGGGGAAATCGGGGGTCGGGGTCGGGGGGAAGTTGGGGGGGAGGCGGGACAAGTCGGGGGGAAATCGGACGGGAAAGTTTGGAACCAAAGTCGGGGGAAAAACGGTAACAATTTGGGGGAAGTTTAACAGGGCAAGTCGGGACTGGTGAATCAGCCCGAGTCAAAACAAGTCGGGCGAATCAAAACAAGTCGGGCTGGATCGAAGTAAGTCGGGACAAGTCGGGACAAGTCGCTAAGAGATCAAAAGAATCGTGACAATTCGCAAAGAGTAATTACGAATCAGTACAAACCGAAAATAATTCCGTTCGAGTCGGATAAAGTCGGGATGAGTCGGAGGGAAGTCGGTGAAAGAATTCCATTTTTTTTTAGGCCGCTGATTCTTTGGGAGAGAAGCAGGATCCGAATCTTGTCCTTTCGCATTAGTCAAATTGTTTTTCCGACCAGAAAATTTGACTCTTTTGGGGAGGACAATGGAGAGAGAGAGAGAGAGAAGGAGAGAGAGAAGGAAAGAGAGAGAGAGAGAGAGAGAGAGAGAGAGAGAGAGAGAGAAGGAGAGAGAAGGAAAGAGAGAGAGAGAGAGAGAAGGAGAAAGAGAAGGAAAGATAAAGAGAAAGAGAGAGAAGATATATATATATATATATATATATATATATATATATATATATATAATATATATATATATATATATATATATATATATATATATATAGAGAGAGAGAGAGAGAGAGAGAGAGAGAGAGAGAGAGAAGAAGAAGAAGAAGTAGGAGAAGATGAAGCAGTAA
>NC_051399.1:3657467-3659967 GCF_015228065.2 Penaeus monodon
TAAAAGGAAGCAGGGACGCCCCAACTCCTTGCGATTCGTCCGCGTCCTTATCTCGACGTCACAAGGGCCTCCAGCGAAGCTCAAAACACACGGTCGGGCGAAAAGCGCTCTTATGCCTCTCCTGCCACAGGGGCGGAGATCCCCGGGTCTCGCAGTGGCACCCGGGCTTGCGTCCTCCGTGGGGTGCCAAGAGGTCGTGATTGCGAGGGAGTGCCTTATGGAATATATGTTATTCATCATCGGAATTCTTGTCAGTGGCGTTATCAGTGCCTCACACAAAACTACAGCGATGATCCTCTCTTAATAAACATATTGTCCTGATTTTTATGTGTGTGTATTTTATTTTATTTTATTATTATTATTATTTATTATTATTTATTATTTATTATCTATTATCATTATTATTATTATTTTTTAGTTATTTTAGGGGGAGGGGGTTGATAGGGGTGTTATGGGGGGTTACGATGTAATAGGGGAGGGATTGATAGGAGAAGAGAAATAGGGGGAGGGGGAGGGATAAAGAGGGGGAGAGAGGGGATTATAGGAGTAAAGAGGAAAAGGCATAAAGGGCACGAGGATAATCGGGAGAGGTAGAAGAAATAAAAGTTAAGGGAGTAGAAGTGGGTAAGAGTTAAGGGAGTAAGAGTTAAGGGAGCGAGAGTTAAGGGAGCAAGAGTTAAGGGAGCAAAAGTTAAGGGAGCGAGAGTTAAGGGAGGAAGAGTTAAGGGAGCGAGAGTTAAGGGAGCGAGAGTTAAGGGAGCAAGAGTTAAGGGGAATGAAAGGTGGGAGAGGAGGGAGGGTATGTCATGGTAGGGGGGGGAAGGGTTTAATTAAGAGGAGGGGAGAATGGGAGGACATGGGGCAATGGAGAGAGGGGTAGAGGGGGGGGGAAGGAGAGGGGAGGGAAACTGGTTGAGGTGGGGAAGTAGAGGGAAAGAGTTAGTAAGAGGAAGAGGAAGTGGGGTATGAAAGGAGGAAAGGGGAATAAGGAAACAAGAGGAAAGTGGGAAGAGGGTAAAGAGGGATTACATTGACAGGGGAGTCTTTCTTTTTTTTATAGGAGTAAGAGGCCGCGGTGACCGAATGGTTAGAGCGTCGGACTCAAGACTGTCACGCCGGCAATCTGAGTTCGAGGGTTCGAGTCACCGGCCGGCGCGTTGTTCCCTTGGGCAAGGAACTTCACCTCGATTGCCTGCCTAGCCACTGGGTGGCCAAGCCAGCCCAAGTCAGTGCTGGTCCCAAGCCCGGATAAGATAGAGAGAATGATTACCTAAAAAGGTAACACCGGCACTCTCCGTGGAAAGGAACTGGGGACCTACCACGTACTCACTCCAAGAGCATCACAACATGAAAACTACAATTAAGTATCATGCTGTGACCACGGCGGCTCAGACATGAACCTACCGTTAAAAGAAGAAGAAGAGGAATAAGGAGGCAGAGATGGTAGAGTTAATAGGAAATAGCAGAAAGCAGAAGGGGAAGGGAAATAGAAAGATTAATAGAAAGTGAGGCTGGAGACGAAGCGAAAGAGGGAGGAGAAAAAAGGAAGATAAAGAGGGAAGAGAAAGAGGGAAGACAAAGAGAAAGAGAAGAGAAAGAGGAAGAGAAAGCGGGAAGAGAAAGAGGAAGAGAAAGAGAGAAAAGAAAGAGGGACTGAAATGGAAGGGCTAATAACAGGAAGAGGAAGAGAGAAATGGAAAGGTTAACAGACAAAAAAGGAAACCAGGTGAAAGGAAACAGGAAAGGACGAAGAGGAGGGGGAGGGGCTTAAGAATCAAAGAGGAGGAGGGGGGAGGGGGTTAAGAATTAAAGAGGAGGGGGGAGGGGGTTAAGAATTAAAGAGGAGGGGGGGGAGGGGGTTATGATGAACACGATGACCTTCCCCTTGACTCGCGGACGGCCTCCCTCTTTCTCCTCCCTCTCCTTTTTTCAATGTTTCATCTGCCACATAAAGTCTTGTCCATTATGGGGAATGTTTGTCCTGCCATAAAATCTCCAAACATTAAGGGATTACTTCGTCTGATTAAAATCTCTCGGTCTCGCGGGGTCATTTCTCTGTCTGCTCTTTTCTCCCGCGGAAGAGTTTAAGGGAGCGAGAGTTAAGGGAGCGAGAGTTAAGGGAGCGAGAGTTAAGGGAGCGAGAGTTAAGGGTGCGAGAGTTAAGGGAGCGAGAGTTAAGGGAGCGAGAGTTAAGGGAGCGAGAGTTAAGGGAGCGAGAGTTAAGGGAGCGAGAGTTAAGGGAGCGAGAGTTAAGGGAGCGAGAGTTACGGGAGCAAGAGTTAAGGGAGAAAGAGTTAAGGGAGCAAGAGTTAAGGGAGCAAGAGTTAAGGGAGCAAGAGTTAAGGGAGCCAGAGTTAAGGGAGCAAGAGTTAAGGGAGCAAGAGTTAAGGGAGCAAGAGTTAAAGGAGCAAGAGTTAAGGGAGCAAGAGTTAAGAAGAAGAAGAAGCAAAAATAGGGGTTTGAGGGCACCAATTTCAGCCCGATTTCGTGAAATCTTCTT
>NC_051399.1:3692467-3697467 GCF_015228065.2 Penaeus monodon
TTCCTAACACACACACACACACACGCACACACACACACACACACACACACACACACACACACACACACACATATATATATATATATGTAAATATATATATATATATTTTTTTATTATTTCATTTATTTATTTATTTTTATTTATTTATTTATTTTTTCTCGATCAGTTTATTTGTTTTTCTTTATTCTACATTCCTCCTCTTTATCTTCATGTCTCTCTCTCTTCTTCCTTTCATTGAACTATTCACTCTTTCTTTCTCGCAACTCTTTCCCCCCCGTTTATTCACCTACTTTTCTCCCCTTTTTTTCTCCCCCCCTTTTATCATCATCTTTCTCTTATTCTTTCTCATTTTCTCTTCTCCATCATTATCGGGTTGTCCTCCTTTCTCTCCTTTCACCTGATGGAAGTGAAAGAAACTGACGTATTGGTAGAAGAGTGAAGGAGGAGGGAGGAAGGGGGGGGGAGGCTAAGGGATGGTGGAGGGGGGGCACTAGAGAGAGGGGTGAGGGGAAGGGAGTGAGGGGAGAGGATTGGGGGAGAGGAATGAGGGGAGAAGAGTGAGGGAGAGGAATGAGGGGAGAGGATTGAGGGGGAAAGAGTGAGGGGAGAGGAGTGAGGGGAGAGGAATAAAGGGAGAGGAGTGAGGGGAGAGGATTGAGGGGGAAAGAGTGAGGGGAGAGGAGTGAGGGGAGAGGAATAAGGGGAGAGGAATGAGGGGAGAGGATTGAGGGGGAAAGAGTGAGGGGAGAGGAGTGAGGGGAGAGGAATAAGGGGAGAGGAATGAGGGGAGAGGATTGAGGGGGAAAGAGTGAGGGGAGAGGAGTGAGGGGGAGAGGAATAAGGGGAGAGGAATGAGGGGAGAGGATTGAGGGGGAAAGAGTGAGGGGAGAGGAGTGAGGGGAGAGGAATAAAGGGAGAGGAGTGAGGGGAGAGGAGTGAGGGAGAGGAATGAGAGGAGAAGAGTGAGGGGGGAAGAGTGAGGGGAGAGGAGTGAGGAGAGAGGAATAAGGGGAGAGGAATGAGGGGAGAGGATTGAGGGGAGAGAAGTGAGCGGAAGTGTGACAAGAGAAAAGGGAGAGAATTAAGGGAAGAGTAGATGTCGTTGAGGAAAGAGGGAAATGGATAGAGTGGAGTGAAGAGATAGGGGTGAGAGAAGAATGAGGGGAAAGGATAGTGAATAAAGATGACGGATAAAGGGGAAACAGCAGTAATGGATAGAGGGTGAGAGGAAACGGAAAAGGGAAGCTGGGTGAGAGAATATGGAAGAGAGGATAGAGAGAAGGGGTGAGGGGAAAGTGGGGAAAATGAGACTTGAGGATTATGGTGGGAGGGGAAAGGGGAGAGGGGAAAGAGAGAATAGGAAAGGGGAGGGATGAGAGAGGAGAGAGGAAGAGGGTTAAGAGGTGCGGCGTGAATTGCATGAATAGAGCGAAGGAAAGGAAGGAAAGTGAGAGAGAGAAAGATAAAGGGAGTGAAAAATTACTTCACAACGCAAACGTTTGGGCTGAATAAAAAAGCTTATATATATATATAATATATATATATATATATATATATATATATATATATATATATATATATATATATATATATATAGATAGATAGATAGATAGATAGATAGATAGATAGACAGATATGTGTGTGTGAATATATATGTATGTATGTATGTATGTATGTATGTATGTAAGTATTTGTATAAACACACACACACACATACACACACACACGCACACACACACACACACACGCACACACACATACACAGACACACACACACACACACGCACACACACATATGTATATATATATATATATATATATATATATATATATATATATATATATATAATATATATATATATATATGTATATATATATATATATATATATATATATATATATATGATATATATAATATATATATATATAATATGAATATATATATATATATATATATATATATATATATATATATATATATATATATAAGGACGTGATGTGCAAGAAGGCAGAAGGATGAATGGGAAGACGGCGAAACGAAGGGACACTCGCGAGCCAAATTAGGATGACCTTTGACCTAAGGTTCTGCGAGGGGGGAGGGGGGGGGAGGAGCTCCTCGGGATGAGTGGTAGAAAGGGGGAGGAGGAGACAAGGTAGTAAATATGGGAAAGGGGTAATAGAAACAGGAGGAGGGTTAAAACGAAGGAAGGAAGGAGGTAGATAGGGGAAGAGAAGTGAATGGAGAGGGAAGGGAGGGAGGAGTGGAAGGGGAAGTGAAGAGAAGAAGGGGAAAGAGAAAGGAAGGAAGAGGTAGAAGAAGATGGAAGAGAATAGGATGAGGTTGAAGGAGGAAAATAAGAAAGTGATGTCAAGGGAAGGGATGAGGAAGAGGGAACGGAAGGGATACAGGAAGATGGAAAGAGGAATAAGAAAAAGAGATAAAGAGGGGGATATGAGGGAGTGAGTGAGTGAAGAAGTAAATGAGGGAAAGAGGGAGGGAAGGAGATAAGAGAAGGAGGGAAAGAGAGAAAAGGGAAAAGAAGGAGGGAGGGTGAGAAGGAGAAAAGGAGAGAAGGAAGGAAGGAGGGAGGGAAGGAAAAAAGGAAAGAGGGAAGGAGGGAGGGGGAGAAGGAGAGAAAGAGGGAGAGAAGGAAGGAAGGAGAGAGAGAGTGAATGAGCGAGGGAAGGAAAGACAAAATAAAGAAAATAGAAAAGGAGAGAATGGTATAGGGAGAGAAGGAGGGAAGGAAAGACAGACTAAAGAAAAGAAGAAAAGGAGAGAGGAGGAAGGAAGGAGAGAAGAGAGAAGATTCGATAATGGCATACAGTAATTAGAGGGAGAGAAAGAGAGGAAGAGGGAGAGGGAGAGGAGGAGGGAAGGAAAGAAGAGAGGAGAAGATTCGATAATGGCAAACTGTAATTATTTCCCCATCATCGGTATAATCTCGGCCGGATGTTAGCTAAGGTCGGACAGCTTCTTTGAGACATCGATCAGGGAGGAGCTGTGGCCACGAGGAGGGGAGAGAGGGAGAGAGGGAGAGGGAGAGGGAGAGGGAGGGAGAGAGGGAAGGGGAGTATGAGTGGAATGGCAGGTAGTGCCTCTCTCCTCTCTCTCTCTCTCTCTCTCTCTCTCTCTCTCTCTCTCTCTCTCTCTCTCTCTCTCTCCCTCTCCCTCTCCCTCTCCCTCTCTCCCTCCCTCATTTTCCTTCTTTTTCTTTCAATCAATGGCACTCAATAAAATCTGGGTCACATTCATATGTGTAAACTAACAGAAAACATAAAAAAACAACAACAAAGAATTTCAGATCCCAAAGAGCATAACAAATCGACAAGAACAGAAGAGACTATGAAATTTACTAATATAACGGAACCTCAGTAAGAATAGCGTAGTTTGTCTGTCTGTCCATTCTGATCTTCCGTCTCTGTCTTTCCTTTTCCAGACAGAAACAATATCAACTTTTGATCTTTTGGAGACGTTCGTGAAATATTTACAAAGCAGAGATATTTTTTTTTCTTTGTCGACCGTGAAAAGAAATAAATCTTAGGGCTAAGCTGACATACAGGCGGGTTTTGAAGACACGTCGTCACGGCTAGCAAATGAATGAATTAATAAATAATTAATATAAAAAAAAAGTTGAAAAGCACTCACGTATGTTCTAACACAGCAAAACGCTCTCATAATACGAAATGATATAACACGTATTTCCCATCCGAGTATTTGAGATATTCATAACTCGAAAACAACATGAACTAGAGACATGAATTCCCTTTATGCTAGTCTCTCCTGTGGCTTCTGTTCCCTCTTCATCTCTTTCTCTCTTTTTCCCTTTCTCTCTCTTTCTTTCCTGTCTGTTTGCGTCTGCCTTTCTCTATCTCTTTATCTGTCTCTGTCTTTCTCTGTCTGGCTGTCCGTCTGTCTTTCTGTCTGTCTCTATCTGTTTCTATCTCTTTGTCTGTCTCTGACTTTCTCTGTCTGGCTGCCCGTCTGTCTTTCTGTCTGTCTCTGTCTGTCTGTCTGTTTCTGTCTCTTTCTCTCTCACTCCTTCTTTCTCACTTTCTATCTCTTTCCTTCCCTCTCACTCTCTATCTCTTCACCCCCTTTCCCCTCTCGCCCTCCACAATTTTTCTCATTACCTCTCTTCTCCCCTACTTTCCTCGTATCCTCTCTCTCTCTCTCATTCACTATCCTTCTCCCGCTCTCCCCTTACCCCTCCTCCTCCTCTCTCTCTGCAACTTGGATCAACAGAATCGCTCTCTTGCAATACCTCGCCTTTCGCAACCTGGCTCTACACAATACCTCGCACGCATTAACCTGAGCTGAAAAGCAAGGCCGTCCATATCAACCTTTTATGTATTACGCTGGGAAAGGCACCCGCGTGGGTAGACTTATCGACGCGTAAATACATTGCGCAAACCCACTCAAAAATAGACACTTATCGAGACGCACAAAACACACATATATATACTTTCTCTCCCCCTCTCTGTCTACGTCTGTCTGTCTGTCTCCGTCAATGTTTTATGTAAGCGTCTTTATACGTTGAGTTACGTGGATAGAAGCACTCATGTAGGTAAATACAGTGTAACCTTGTTGTTTTCTCGCTCTCTGTCTGTTATTCAACTAGTGATCGTATTTGCAATTCATTCTCGTCTACATACACTCCGATATTTAGCCATATACATACATACCTACATACACACACACACACACACACACACACACACACACACACACACACACACACACACACACACACACACACACACACAATATATATATATATATATATATATATATATATATATATATATATATATGTATATATACATATATATATACATATATATATGTTTGCCTCTGTATTTGTCTCTGTTTATCTGTCTGTCTGTCTCTGTCTTTGTCTGTCTTTTTCAGTCTGTATGTCCATGTCTCTTTCTGTGTGTGTGCATGTGTGTGTGTGTGTGTGTGTCTGTATCTCTCTCTCTCTCTCTCTCTCTCTCTC
>NC_051399.1:3704967-3709967 GCF_015228065.2 Penaeus monodon
AAAGAAAAAGGAAGAGAGAAAAGGGAACAGCGAGATTAAAGACAAAAAAGGGAAAATAGAGATGACTGGAAGAAAAAGGAAAAGAAAGGGTAGGAGGGATTAGAAAAAAAGAAGAAGAAATATTCAAAGACAAAATGGTCTATTCTATTTATTTCTACGTTTATTCTTTTCCTATAAATGATAATTACATGACACCACAGAACGAGATAAGCATGAAAAGTAAATTGCAAATTGCAATTCAACAACAGTATAGTGATATCATGTAGATACGAATATATCATTATAAACTAGATACTTCAAGTGCCACGTTGAAATGTTTGATATCACTGATAATTTGCGTGATAACAAAAAAAGTTTAGTGGTATTTAAGAAGTCAAATATAAAAATAAAAATGTTGTGATACTAGCCGCAATGCCTCTTGTTTGTAGATATAATACCTAATAAGATAAACTTCTTGTCGTAATTACAAATGCATTACAAATAGACATTTCAACTTGTTTATGTAAGGGCTAAGGTACAAGAATTTATTTGCCTTGTCTAATGGAACTTTTGCAACAAGCTGTTGTTTTCCTTTGTGGTTATGTTGCAACTGCGTTTTCTTAGTTAAACTTCATGTATTTGGATAGCACTTAGTAATGCTGATAAAGGAATCGCACGAAATCAATTCTAGCTGCATGGTATGCATATACTGATATACCCATCATACTGTAGGTCACACTGTGGGTATCGACACGTATTACTGAAAGTCTCTCGTCCGCATGGAGAAACAGAGACCGCATGGAGAAACAGAGACTCTTCGGTCCACTGAGCGAGGAAGCAGTCTTTAGCAAAAGTCAAATGATCACTGATGGATATTGTTAATATGATCGGTCCCAACATACTGAAAATCCTTGTAGAACACCCGATGAAAACAGTGACATTGATCATACAATTTCACGTAATTTAACTAATTGAGTTCTTGTGAATAAATAACTTCTGGGCCATTGGATATTTAGGTCTTGCATTTTTGGACAATGCGTTTGCGATTCTTAATATCGGGGTTTTGGTTGGTGGCCGATATTTGAATCCACTGAAACTTCTTAGATTCTAGGAATCTCAAGTTATTATCCTTTTCTCGAGGGATTTAGATATTACAATGAGTAAAATGACTGGTTGATATATAGAATAATATCATCCTCGTACCCATACTTTAAAACTGATGTTATAATACCCTGTCTGTAGAGTTAGTGACACTTTAATAATAATCATTATTCAGTATGCCATTCTTCACAGATATTCCCTGAAGAACCAGAATGCAATGCCACCACCTTCTGTTGCATTTGTCTTGCGTATTTTGTTGTCAGGGTTGTTATGGTTATTTGCGAGAGGTCTGAAAGTTGTGCTTTATTGGGATATAGAGGTGGTTGTTTGTTCGCAAGTTCATAACTTTTTGCGAAAATTACGTTCTATGCTATTTATGGAATGTAGGAAAATGTTTTTTTTTTTTTTTTTTTTTTTTTTTTTTTTTTTTTAATACAAATGTTTTAAATATTTTCCATGTTTTGGCAGAGTGGAGTTTACATTCATTGAATTTATTTGTGCGTTAACTTATTTTGGACAATGGGTATGGGATTTAACAGATACCTATTTTTTCCAGCTTGAGGAGTAGTGTAAGCTCTGCTAATGTTCAGTGGTTTGAGTATGTTAATTCTATCAGCAATGGCTCCCCTAACGTCGTTTATGTATATTCTATCAATATGTGTGTGTATTCATCCAAGAATGCATATATTCACACACACACACACACACACACACACACACACAACGCAACACAATACAATACAACACAACACACACACACACAACGCAACACAATACAACACAACACAACGCAACACAACAAAACACAACACAACACAACACAACACAACCCAACACACACAAACACACACACACGCACACACACACAACATGCAACACACACACATGTTTCTGTTGTGTACACGAGGACTAAACGCAGAGGAGGCACCTACACGCGACAACCCAATCCAGACCGGTCCTGCAAAGTAGGAACCTTCACACGGAAATCACAGATGCAAATCACACGGCCACACCTTCGCTCAAACCCCATTACGAGAGCCGCTAAGTCGCCTGTCTCGCTCTCGCTCTCTCTCTTCCAGATCTCGTTATGCTACGAGGGGGCCACGCGTCACATATGGAGGGTGGAGTAGGTCGAGGATGAGGGTGAGGGTGGAGAGGGTGGAGGGTGAGGGTGAGGGTGGAGGGTGAGGGTGAGGATCGAGGATGAGGGTGGAAAGGGTGGAGGGTAAGGGTGAGGGTTGAAAGGGTGGAAGGTCGAGAGTGGAAAGGGTCGAGGATCAAGGGGGAGGTTCGAGGGGGAGGGTGAGAAGGATGAAAAAAGGGACAGAGTAAAAGGAGAGGGTGATATAAGCTGGAGGGTAAGGGATGAGGGATGAGGGGGTGGAAGGGGCGGAAGGGAGAGAGCAAGACAAAAGGTGTAAGTTGGAGTAAGGTGAGGGGGGATGAGGGGGTGTAGAGGATGGAGGGGAGGGAGTGAGGGTGATGAGAGGGAAGCGACACATTTTTTAACTAGACAAAGGAGTTATATATATACATATATATATATATATATATATATATATATATATATATATATATATATATATATATATATGTACACACACACACACACACACACACACACACACACACACACACACACACACACACACACACACACACACACATATATATATATATATATATATATATATATATATATATATATATATATATATATATATATATATATATATATATATATATATATATATATAAGAAATGGTGGGAATTAAAGGTTTACTGGAGGGAGGAGGGAAGGAAGAAGAAGAGGAAGAGGAGGAGGAGGAAGAAGAAAAGGAGGAGGAGGAGAAAAATAAGAGGAGAAGGAGGAGGAAAAGAAGGAGAAGAAGGAGGAGGAGGAGAAGGAGGAGGAAAAAGGAGAAGGAGGAAGAGGAGAAGGAGGAGGAGGGAGAGGAAAAGGATAATGATGATGAGGAGGAGGATGAGGAGGAAAAGGATGAAGATGAGGAAAAATAAGCGGATGAAGATGATGAAAAGGAAGAGGATGAATATAAGGACGACGAGGAGGAAGAGGAAGAGGAAAGAAAAAGGAGAAAGAGGAGGAAAAGGAAGTGGAGAAGAATGTTACAGAACGCATAGCCTGGAGGGAAATATGTGCCACCAAATGGGGGATGACATAGGGGGGAGAGGGGGGTGTCAGGGAAAGGGAGAGCAAGAAACTGGCACAGGAAGGGGGGGGGGCGTCACAAGGGGGGGTAATAGAGTGCCACAAAGTTGGGGGATTAGAAGAATAAGCGGCAGAAGATTGGTAGATAAATGGTTTGGAAGAAGGCGACATAACAAAAAAAGAAAGAGAAAAAAGGGGGAGGGGGATAACGGAAGGCGAAAGAGTGTGATACGAACCAGGTGACAGTCAGGAGGTCAAGAGGTCAAGAGGTCAGGAGGTCATTCTATTGAACTTTGACATCCCTTTTGTTATCTGAAATGTTAGCTGAACCTTTATTGGTAGAAAATTGAATATAAAAATTCGAGTATTAGTAATGAGGCTAATGATCATGAAAATTAACAGCCAGAATAAATGTAATGATTTCACTACAAGTAAAAGCTGTCAACTTAATTAATTATCATATCTCCAAGATATGGTGATACTATTTACACGATGATAATAGTGATAATATTCCAACAACCATTATGAACCTTCGAGTCACGATCGCAAAAAAAAAGAAAATGCTCATCATTATACAAAACAAATTAAAATAATTTCATTACACCATTTTACTCAACAGGCATATATTCCAATAACTGAGAGTTGAGCTACAGCTTATAACCCCTACAGCAAAAATATCATACACTTAGTACTACAATCAACACTTTTTTTTATTTTTATTTATTTTTTTATTAAGCATCGTGTAAATATTTTCTTTTAACCCTAACAACTGCTCAAACTACAATCAACAACCTTTTTCACTACAACCAAAAATCTCGAAGAAAAGGGCTATTTTCTCGTAATCCTAATTGAATCTACGACAAATAACATCTACTAATACATTTACTACCATAGCCTATAAACTTTTTGTACTACAACCCAACAATCTTAGGAAATAAGCATCCTTAAAAAACAAAAACATTGCTATGACATATAAAATCTACAGCAATACTAACAGACTCAACACTACAACCAACAACTCTTTCTACAGAAACAAACAATCACGACATTTTGTGACCTTAACTGCGAAACATAACAACTACAACAATACAAAAACAAACAATTCATGTTGACAAATGTAGAAAAGATATGAATGAGAATGAATATCTTTACAGTACAAGAGATGTATTTGTACTTCGATTATATCTTCGTCAGAAATACATGTATTTCCGACGAAGATATAAACGAAACCGACCAAATACATCTGCTGTACTGTGAGGATATCAATTCTCATTAACACCTTTTCTACAAACACACACGATAGCACAACAAACAATTTTCTCAACAACGACCAAGAGTCTCGAGCAATATACGCCGAGGAACTGTAAATATTTTCCCCCCAAATACAAGGGAAACTTTAGGTCCACGAAAGTTACTTAACCTCGGCTAATTTTCTGTAGAAGAGAGACGTAGGAGACTCCATATTGTTTTCGAGTCTCGGCTGTCGAGGTATTTTCCCGCGTGTGTGTGGTTGTGTGTGTGTTTGAATGTGTGTGTGCTTGTAAATGTGCGTGAATGTGTGTGTACGTGCGTCGATGTCCTCATCTCTTTCCTATTCACATATTTTGTTTTTCATTTCTCCCTTCTTCATAATTTCTTCTTTCTGCTCGAAAAAAAATTGTTCTCTATTTTTCTTCTTCTGTTTTAGTCGTTCATTTTTTTTTCATTTCTCTGATTATCAATCTCTTACTTTTATCTTCCTCTTTCTGTC
>NC_051399.1:3712467-3714967 GCF_015228065.2 Penaeus monodon
TGTTCTATTGTCTTTTCCCATTTTCTTCCTTCTTTCTTACTGTTCTCCTCTTCTTCCTCTTTCTATCCATTCTACCATTCTCCTCCATTCCCTCGATTCTCTCCAAGTTTCCTTTCTCTCTTATTATGTTTCCTTCTTTTTTTTCGCTTTCCTCTCTTCACTCTCTCAATTACCTCTCTCTTCCTTTCTCTCTCTTCCGTTTATTCTTCCGTTTATTCTTCTTTTATTTTTCCCTCTATTCTCGTCTTTCTTCTCCTCGTTCCTTCTCCTCCTTCATTTAATCCTTCTCCTATTCTCCTTTTCCTTCTCCGTCTCCTTCCTCTTCGTACCTTTGTCACTCTACTCTTCTCTTCCTATCATTCAATTCCTTATTCCCTCCTCTCTTCTCTTCCTCTTCCTCCTCTTCCATATTTTACCATTCTCCTTCTCTTTCATTCCTTCTTCCTACTCCTTTTCCGTCCTTCTTTATCTCCTATTCTTCCCTCTCTTCACCTTTCTCCTCTTCCACCTTTTACCATTTTCCTCCTCTTCTCCTTCTCTCTATTCCCCGTTTTTCTTTCTTTATTTCTGCTTCCTTAGTTCTCCTAATCCGTCCTCGTCCTTCTATTTCACTTTTTATCATTCTCCTTCTCTTCCTCTCTTTTCTCCTCCTCCATTTTTTACTCTTCTCATACTCTTTCCCTCCTTCTTCCAACTTCTTCCGGCTTTCTCCTTCTTCCTTCGTCCATCTCTATCCCTTTTTTCCCACTCCTCTCCCTTCCTCATTCCTCTATTTTCCATCCTCCTTTTTCTCACTCCTTTCCCTTCCTCCTTCCTCCAATTCTTCTTCTCCCTCTCCCTCCTCCCTCCCTCCCCCCCTTTCTCTCCGCCTGCTCTCATGTGCTTGGCTGCTCCCTAAATTTTCAACTTTTCTCCCTTGGCTGGAAATTCTCCCCGACACATGAGACCCTCCATTATAGGATACTTTTTTCCCCTTCCTCTCTCTCCCCCTCTCCTCCCCTCATCCTCCCCTTCTCTCTCCCTCTCCCCTTCTCCTCCTCTCCCCCTCTCATTCGCCTCCTCTCCCCTCTCTCCTCCTCTCCCCCTCCCCCTCTCCTCCTCTCCCCCTCCCCCTCTCCTCCTCTCCCCCTCTCCTTCTCCTCCTCTCCCCCCTCTCCTCCTCTCCCTATCTCCCCTTCTACCCCCCTTCCCTGCTCCTCCTTTTCTACTCTATGCGGATGTGAAACCCTTGTGAGCTTTAAGCGGAAGAGGGTGGAAGATGGAAGCAGGGAGAGGGAGAGGGAGAGGGAGTGGGAGGGAGAGGGAAAGGGAGAGGGAGAGGGAGTGGGAAAGGGAGAGGGAGAGGGACAGAGAGAAGGGGTGAAAGAAGTGTAGAGTAGAGAGGAAAGTAGAGAGGAAAAGTAAGATGAAGAAAACGGATGAGAGAGAGAGAGAGAGAGAGAGAGAGAGAGAGAGAGAGAGAGAGAGAGAGAGAGAGAGAGAAGAGAAGAGAGAGAAAGTAAAGAAAAAAGAAAGACAGACAAAAAAAAGAGCCAAGCTGAACGAAAAAAAAAACATCAATGAATCTCCTTAATGTCCTTATCACATACCCCCCCCCCCTTTCCACACACACGCACACAAGCCGAAGCGTGAAATCGTATCAACAATTCCAATTTTGCAAACTTCCTCTCAAGATTTCGCAACCTACGAGCAAGTGAATCGAACTCTGAAATCGCTATCAAATGACTCTCGAACAATTAATCTGGATTACGAAATCGTCCCCTTAACCCTACCATGTATTGCGTCATCGAAAATATTAATCTCAGCAGGTTCGCAGGTGATTCTGGTTCCGAATAATCAGCTCCTTTGATGCAATACAACATATGTGTGTCTGTGTGGAAGCCATGTGGACGTAAACACACACACTCACACACACACACACAAAAAAGAGAAACAGACACACACAGGCACAGAGAACACAATTTGGTGCGAATTTGGTTTTGGATAATTCCATCTGTTCAATTTACGACGTACATGTGGTGTATATTCGGCATGTGGATATCGAGAGAAGTCATATCTTTAAAATCTAAAATATGTGTACAGTATGTTGGAATGAAATGGAACAATAAAATAAACAATGGAAGGAAGTGATTGAGATCTAGAAAAAAACATTAAAAAAAAAAATCTGATCTTAATTATTTTTTTATACTTAATATTTCAATATAAAACGATTTGCATTCTTCTTTGCCTATACGCTTACAAGTAACCAGAAGTGACCGCGATACCAAGGGAAATTCCCTCCTCTTAACTGAATAGAACCAAAATATACAAATATTATGAAAAACAACACAGTTAATAAGATCCACCTATTTGCCATTCACTCTATCTTCTCCACTCCCTCCCCTTTCTATTCTATCCCTTTCCCTTATCCCTCCCCCTTCCCCCTTTTCTCATCCTCTTCCCCTTTCTCCATCATTTCTCCCCTCTCTCCCCCTCGCGTTTGGAGGCGAAGATCAGTTTA
>NC_051399.1:3717467-3719967 GCF_015228065.2 Penaeus monodon
ACCCGAAAAAACGGGTTGTTTAAACCCAACAAAATCGTAATGTAAAGCAAAAAAAGGGGCCGGTTTGGGGTTTCCCAAAGAAAAACCCCGCACTAAAAAAAAAATTAAAATTACACAAAAGAATTTTAAAAAAAAAGATTGGGAAGATTTTTTTGGAGGAAACCCCAGTCCCCTTTTAAGGGTCGAAAGAAAATTTCTAAAAAAAAAAACCCAAACGGTTTCTTTTCCCCCCTGGGGAAAATTTTCCCGGGGTTTTTCAGCTTTTTTTTTTTTTAAGGAAAACCTTAGTAAGAAAAATGCAAATAAAATTGGAAAAAACATACCGATAGGGGGAAAGACAAACGGGGGGTTTTAAAAGGGCGATAAAGAAACCCAAAAAAAAGCGAGAGGAAAAATACTAAAATTTACTGAGATGAAAAAAAAAAAAAAAAAAAAAAAAAGATAGTCCCAGGGTTAACAAAAAAAAAGGTAGCACCCTATAAAAACAAAAAATGGATATATTTTTTTCCGTTTCATTCTAATCTCTCTTTTTATTTTTTCTAAATTTTTCCTCTCACACACACTCTTTTCTTTTCTCTCCTCCTCTCTCTCTCTCCCCTCTCTCCCCTCTCCCCTCTCTCCCCTCCTCTCCCCGGGGTTTCTCTCTCCCGTTCCTCTCTCTCTCTCTCTTCTCTCCCCTTTTGGGACACACACACCCCAAACCCCACAAAACCAAAACACAACAAAACACAACACCACACACACACACTCGCACAAAACCACACACAAACACACAAAACACACACAAAACAAAACACAAAACACACAACCACACACACACACACACACACACACACACACACACCTACGTTCATAGGCGAATACGCACCGTTTTTTTTTTCGTCGGTGCAGCCCTTCTCTCTGATGAAAAGCTAAGTGGAATCGTCGGTTGGTTTGATGTGGAGTGTTGATCCTGAGAAAGTGGATGAAGAGAAGGAAGGTGATTTTCTTCTCCCTCTCTTCCTTTTCGTCGGTTTGTCCATCTGCCTCTTTTATCATATCTGTTTCACTTTCTTTTTTAAATTTTTTTTTTTGGTTTTTTTTTTTGTTTTTTAAATTTTATCAGGTGCCCATCTATTTGTCTCCCCTCTGTTTTATTTTTCTGTCTAAAACTTTTTTTTTCCCCTACACTTTCCGTTTTTTCCTTCTTTTTTCCATTTTTAATTTTCCTTTTTTTAAATTTACTCTTTCCCTCTTTTTCTTTCTCATCTCTTTTTTTTCGAATCAAATTTCCTCCCCTGTTCCTTTTCGTCCTTTTTTATTTTCTCCCCTCAAACCCTTTTCAAATTCTTTATTTCAAGGGGGAAAAAGGGGGAAGGGGGAAAAGAAAAATTGGGGGGAACAAACCTTTATTTTTTTAAAAACTTCACGTTGTAAAATTTTCCCCTTCCTCATTCCGCGTTGTTTTAGGCTGCTGATCCAATACCGTAATGGCATTAGATCCTTCTGCTGCCGCTCTAGTAGAGGTTCAGGATTCCAAACTGACTTGATTAACCTTTGCCTGCGGGACTTGCACACAAACGCATCCGTCCCCCCGCAAAGTTTTGACGAGTTTCCTCTCTCTCTCTCTCCATCTCTCTCTCTCTCTCTTCTCCTCTCTCCTCCCTCTCTTTTCTCTTCTCTCTCTCCCCTCTCTCTCTCTCTCTCTGTCTCTCTCATACACACACCTCCATTCAAACAATATCTATCTCTGTCTGTATATCTCATCTATATATCTATCTAGCTATCTCTATATACACACAAACACACACACACACACACACACACATACACACACACACACATACTGTTGCATGCCAGCAATAAATGTTACACCCAGACTGAATTCCCTGTCTGAAAAAAAATCTACCAACAGCATATTGTTGTTATAAATAAATAACCAGTGAGTGAGGAGGTTCATATATTTTTTGCTCTGTGGACCTGTTATGATTTTTACTATTGCGTTCCGTGTGATCAGTTGCAGGACACAATGCAAGACATTATGCAACTTGTTTGTATTTCTAAAACGCTTTGCAGAAAAGGCGTAAACTTAGTAGATTAGAAGAGAGAAATATATACATATTGATGATACAAAAATACTGAAGCAAGCAAACAAGTAAAAAACAGATACATGTGCTAATAATTTGACAATATTCAAATGCTGATAATATTAAAATGATTCGCTGAGAAGGTAAGATAACCACTGACACTATCACACATATATGGAACTTGTTTTGACAGTCACTTTCAGTCACCCCCTAGCCCACCCCATACCCCCTCCCTCCCTGCTCCCTTCTACCCTCTCCCCTCGAGACAACACATTCTCTCTCTCTCTCTCTCTCTCTCTCTCTCCCTCTCTCTTTCGCACTCTACCCCCCCTCTCTCTCTTCTTCTCTGTCCCTCTCTCTTTTTTTCTGTCTCTCTCTCTCCCTTTCTCTCTCTCTCTCTCCCCCCCCCTTCTCTCTCCCCCCCTCTCTCTCCC
>NC_051399.1:3727467-3729967 GCF_015228065.2 Penaeus monodon
GTGATTATCATAATCATTATTATTATGATTATTGCTGTTATTATTATTAGTCTTGTTATCATTATTATCATCATTATCATTATTATAATTATTGTAATTATTATTACTATTATTATTATTATTATTATTATTATTATTATTATTATTATTATTATTATTGTTATTATTATTATTGTTGTTGTTGTTGTTGTTGTTGTTGTAATTATTGTTATTATTATTATTATTTTTATTATTATTATTATTATTATTATTATTATTATTGTTATTATTATTGTTATTATTATTATTATTATTATTATTATCATTATTAATATTATTATCATCATTATTATTATTATCATTATCATTATTAGCACCATTATTATTATTGATATTATCATGATTTTTATGATTATCATTATTATCCTAATTAATATCATTATCATTGTGATTATTACTATTATCATCATTACAATTGTTATTATTATCATTATTGTTAATATAATTTTTATTGTTATTGTGATTATTATTATTAATATAATAATAATAACAGTTATTATCATTATTACTCTCATTGCTATTACTATGGTTGTTACTATTATTATCATTATTATTATGATGATGACGATGATGGTGATTACTAACAGCATTACCATTACTATTATCCTCAGCATTATCCCGATTATTATCATTATCATTATTAATATTCTTATTATGATTAACCAGCATTATCATAATCGCTGTTATCATTGCTATCATTATTATCAATATTCCTACCACTATTCATACTACTGACTATTATCATTATAATTATGAAGGTAAAAATAAGATTAAGAAGAAGACGAAGAAGATGAATATGAAAATAAAGAAAAAGGAAAAGGAGAGAAGAGATTATTCGAAAGCAATTTCCAGAAAAAATGAAAAATATATGTGACTTTTTTTTGTAGCTTCTTTTTGTGAGGAACTAAGGCAGTCCTTAGTTATATAATCGCTATTTTCATACCTAAGAAGATTGATACTAAATTCATGGTTCAGGTAGGATTGTTTTTATTAAAACACATCACACAGACAAATACACTCACATACATACATACACATACACATACACACACATTCAAACACACATACACACTCACACACACAGACACACACATACATACATACACAATAACTTACACACACACACAAACACACACACACACACACACACACACACACACACACACACACACACACACACACACACAGACACACACATTCAAACACACATACACACTCACACACACAGACACACACATACATACATACACATACACATACACTTACACACACATTCAAACACACACACACACACACATATCACACTTACACATATCACACAGAAAAATCAAAATAAATGTTGTATAATTCCAAAAATATTTATCCAATAAATGAAATATAAAACAATAAAAAAAAAACGGATAATATAAAGTATTAGAGAGTAATAGACACATAATTGCTATTAAATAAATGAAAAGAAAAGAAAAGAAGAAAAAAATGAACAAGACAAAGAAATAAAAATAAAGATAAAAATAAAAGAAAAGAAGAAGAAGAAGAAGAAGAAGTAGAAGAAGAAGAGGAAGAAGAAGAAGAAGAAGAAGAAGAAAATAAACAAGACAAACAGACCAAGAGAGAGGGTTGCCAGGTCACCATTTTCCAACCTGTAGAATGGCCGCAGTGTATCATTGAGATCAAAGTCGGATTATATATTTCTGAAAGGAGATTAGATAGCGATTGTGACGCCGAGGATTAGAAAGGATTAATCATTCTCCGGAGAACACGACTCACGACTCCACGACCTCCTCCCTCCCCTCCTCCCCCTGTCATCTCTACCCCCCCTCCCCCCCTCTTTCCATCTGCTTCTTGACTCCAGGGAATGACTTCTTCAAGGGGGGTGGAGGGGGGGGAGGGGAGGAAGGGAGGTAGAGGGAAGCGCGAAGAGGAGGAAGAGGATGAGGATGAGGATGAGGATGATGATGAGGAGGAGGAAGATGAGGAGGAGGAGGAAGATGATGATGATGATGATGAGGAGGAGGAGGAGGAGGTGGAGGAGGAGGAAGATGAGGAGGATGGAGGAGTGATGATATGATGATGAGAATAGAGATGAGGAGAAGACAGAGAGCAGGAAATAGAATGGAAAGAGAGGAAGAGAAGATAGATGGATAGATAGAAGATGAAAGATAGGATAGAAGGAAGAGAGTAGGAGAAAGACAATAGAGGAGAAGAGAAAGATGGAGAGATAGAAGAGAAAGGACAGATAGAAGAGAGAAGAGAAGAAGAAGAGAGAGAGAGAGAGAGAGAAGAGAGCAGAGAGAGAGAGAGAAAAGAGAGAGAGAGAGAGAGAGAGGAGAGAGAGAGAGAGAGAGAGAGAGAGAAGAGAGAGAGGAGAGAGGAGAGAGAGAGAGAGAGAGAGAGAGAGAGAGAGAGAGAGAGAGAGAGAGAAGAGAGAGAGAGAGAAGGAGACAGAGAGAAGAGAAACAGA
>NC_051399.1:3749967-3752467 GCF_015228065.2 Penaeus monodon
CCCCCTCTCTCTTTTTCTCTCTCCTCCTCCCTCTCTTTTCTCTCCCTCTCCCCTCTCTCTCTTTCTCTCTCGCTTTTCCCCTTTTTCCCTCTCTTTCTCTCTCTCCTCCGGCCCCCTCCCCCTCCCCTTTCTCCCCTCTCTCTTTCCCATCCCCCTCTTTTCCTTTGCTCTTTTTTCTTCCCCTTTTTTCCCTTCTCTCTCATCTCCCCCTTTTTTTCTCTCTCTCTTTCCTGTCTCTCTTTGTCTCTGTCTCTTCTTTCCCCCTTTCTCTCTCCTCTTTCTCTCTTTTTTCTCTCTTCACTCTTCTCCATCCTCTCTTTCTCCCCCCTTTTTCCCCCTCCCCCCTTTCTCTCTCTTTCTCCCCCTCTCTCTCCCCCTTTCCCCCTTTTCGTTCTTCTCTCCCCCTTTCTTTTTTCCCCTCTCTTCCCCCCTTTTCCTCTTCTCTCTCTCTCTCTCTCCTCGCTCTTTTCTCTTTTCGTCTCTTCGTCTGTCTTTTCTCTCTCTTCTCTCTCCCCCCTTCCCCCTCTCTCTCTTTCCCCTCCCCCTTCTCTCTCTCTCCTCCTCTCGTCTTTTCCTCCCCGCTGTCCCCTGTCTGCCCCGCTTCCCCCTTTTCTTCCCCCCCCTTCTCTCCCCCCTCCCCCCCTTTCTACCTTTTCCCCCCCTCTCATCCCTCTCCCCCTCCCCCCCCTCTCTCCCCTCTCCCCCCCCCCCCCCCCCCCCTCTCTCCTTCGCCCCCCTCTCTCTCACCCCCTTCTCTTTCTCCCCCTTTTCCTCCCCTTTTTCCTCCTCCCCCTCTCTTCCTCCCCTGGTCCTCTTCCTCTTCTCTCCCCCCCTTCTCTGTCCCCCCGTCTCTCTCTCTCCTCCTTTCTCTCCCCTCCTCTCTCTCCCTCTCCCCTCTTCTCCCCTTCCCCCTTCCCTTCTCCCCCTTCTCTGTTTTCCCCTCTCTCCCCTCTCTCTTTTCCCCCTCCTCCCTCTCCCCTTCTCCCCTTTTCCCTGCTCTTTTTTTTCTCATTTTCCTCTCCCCTCTCTTCTCCCCTTTCCCCCTTTTTCCCCTCCCCTCCTTTTCCCCTCTCTCCCTTCTCCCTCCTCTCTCTCTCTTTCCTCTCTCCTCTTCTCTTTCTTTTTCTCCCCCCTCTCTCTCCCCCTTTTCTCCTCCCCGCTCTCTCTCTCCTCCCCCTCTCCTCTGTCTCTCTGTCTGTCTGTCGTCTGTCCTTTTTTTCCCTGTCTGTCTGTCTCTCTCTCTCTCTTCTCTCCTCCCTTTTTTTCTCTCCTCCCCGCTTCTCTTTCTCCCTCCGTCTCTCCTCTCTCCTCTCTCTCTCTCTCCCCTTTTGGTTTTCTCTGTCTGTCTCTCCCTCTCCTCTTCTCTCTTTTTTCTGTCTGTCTGCCCTCTCTCTCCCCGTCTCTCCTCCCCCCCTTCTCTCCCTCCCTCTCTTTTTTCTCTCTCGTTCCTCTCTTGGGTCCCCTTTCCTTTGCCCCTTCTTTCCCTTTTCTCTCTTTTGTTTCTTTTTTCCTTCCTGTTTTTTGTCGTCTCTTTCTTTTTCTCCTCTCTCTCTCCCCGAAGCCTCCCTCCCCCATTCTTTTCCCTCCTCTCCCCCTTCTCTCCCCTTCCCCTCTTTTCCTTTTTCCCCCTACTTCTTTTCCTCATAAAAAATCCCCTTTTCGTTTTTGGGTCTTTTTTCGTATCCTTCATCCACGCTACCCTCGTTCGATCAGGAGGGGGAAAAAAATAGTCGTGTGTGTGGGTGTCCTGCCCTGGGGGGCCCAAAGCCACCCCCAAGTAAAGTGCTGGCCCCAAACCCCCGGATAAAAAAAAGAGAGAATGATTACCAAAAAAGGTACCCCCCCGGAAACCTCCGGGGAAAAGGGGAACTGGGGCCCTACCACGAAAACCCCCTCTCCAAGAGCATCACAACTTTAAAAACTAAAATTTAATTTATAAATGCTGTGACCACGGCGGTTTCAGACTTTGAACCTACCGTTAAAAAAAGAAGTGTGTGTGTGTGTGTGTGTTGGTATGTATTTTGTGGGGTTTTGTATCTTTTTTAAATAATAAATAAAAAACACACACCCCACACACACAAAACACACCAAAAAAACCCACACCAAAACAAAAACCACACACACAACACACACACACACACACACACACACCAACCACACACCCCAAAACACACACACCACACACACAACACACCACCACACACACACATATTATATATATATATATATATATATATATATATATATATATATATATTTGTGTAGTGTGTGGTGGTGTGTGGGTGTGTGGGTGTGGTTTGTGTGTGTTTGTGTTTTGTGTGTGTGTGTGTTTGTGTGTTGTGTGTGTGTGTGTGTATGTGTGTTTTTGTATCTGTTTAGATAATAAAAAAATACAAAAACACACACACACACACACACACAAAACTACACACACACACACCACATATATATATATATATATAATTAATATATATATAATTGGGGTGTGTGTGTGTGTTTG
>NC_051399.1:3775451-3780451 GCF_015228065.2 Penaeus monodon
CCCCATCCTTCTCCCCATCCCCTATCCTCCCCATCCCCTATCCTCCCTCCCCTATCCTCCCCATCCCCTCTCCTCCCCTATCCTCCCCATCCCTATCCTCCCCATCCCCTATCCTCCCCATCCCCTATCCTCCCCATCCCCTATCCTCCTCATTCCCTTCCCATCCCTTCTTGATCCCTTATCTCACCTATCCTCATCCATCCTCCTCATCCCCGTCTTCTTGCATCCTTCTCATCCCTTATCTCCTTATCCTGCTCATTCTCTCCTATCCTCCCCACCCCCTCCCATCCTTCTCATCCTCGCTCATCTTCCCTCATCCTCCCTCATTCTCTCCTATCCTCCCCACCCCCTCCCATCCTTCTCATCCTCCCTCATCTTCCCTCATCCTCCCTCATTCTCTCCTATCCTCCCCACCCCCTCCCATCCTTCTCATCCTCCCTCATCCCCTCCTCACCCCTTTGTACACTTCCTTACCCCATTTTCCCCCTTTCTATGGCTTCCTCTCACCCCTTCCCCTCTCACCACCTCCCTATGTCTTCTCCCAACTCCTTTCACCCTTTCCCCTATACCTTCCCCATCCTTCCCCATCCCTCCCCACCCTTCCCCATTCCGTCCCAATCCCTCTCAACCTTCCCCATCATTGGTCCTCCTCTGGTCAGCCCGTCCTTCCCCTCTTTCACCCCTCTTCGTTGCCTTTCTCATCTTATCACTCCTCCCCAACTTCCTCCCCAACCCATACGTCCTCACTAATCCCTTCCCCACTCATGCTCTTTCTTCCCCAATCCCTCCCACTACTTACCCCCAACCGTGCTCCAGTCCCTCTCACCTCTTCCCCACCCCCCCTCTCATCCCTCCCAAATTCCTCCCCTCTTCCTCCCCCTTTCCAACTAACTCCCCTCTCCCCAACCCCCTTCCTCACCTCCCCAAGGTTATCATCTCCCCCTCCCCTCCCCCTCCCCTCTCCTCTCCCTCAACCCCCACGCCTCTTCCACTCCCCCACACCTTCCCCACATCCCCCTCTCCCCTCCCTACCCCCACCCCTCTTCCTATCCTCCACACCTTCCCCACATCCCACTCTCCCCACATTCCCTTCCCCACATCCCCCCTCTTCTTCCTCCCCTCTCATCCCTCCCAAATTCCTCCCCCTTTCCAACTAACTCCCCTCTCTCCAACCCCCTTCCCCCACCTCCCCAAGGTTACCCTCCCCTCTCCTCTCCCCAACCCCCACCCCTCTTCCACTCCCCCACACCTTCCCCACATCCCCCTCTCCCCCATACCTTCCCCACACCCTCTTCTCCACACACCCCTCTTCCTTTCCCCCACTCCTTCCCCACACCCTCTTCTCCCCACATCCCCTTCCCCACATCCCCCCTCTTCTTCCTCCCCTCCTCCCCCTCCTCCCTCCCTTCCCCAGCAGCGAGGCCGAACACCAGGAAACCTCGGGAGGCAGTTTATTAAGAAAACATAGCCTAAAACTTGTCCGGAACACTCGCCATCTTGTCCCTCAAAACTTTTAATGGATGTATAAACTTAAAGGCTCCGGGATGGGGGGGGAAGGGATGGGGAAGAGATGGAGGAAGGATGGGGGATGGGGGAAGATGGGAAGGGGGTAGGGAGGGGGTACGATGGGGAGGATGGGGAGGGATGGGGAGGATGGGGGAGGGATGGGGAAAGATGGGGGAAGAGTTGGGTTGGATGGGAAGGGATGGGATGGGATGGGAGGGGCTAAGGGAGGGATAGGGGAGGATGGGGAGGGATGAAAGAGGATGGGGCAGGATGAGATGTGATGGGAGGGATGGGGGAGGATGGGAAAGGATGGGGGAGGATGGGGTTGGGGCGGGATGGGAGGGAATGGGTGAGAATAGGAGGGGATGGGAAGAGATGGGGAAAGATGGGATAGAGTGGAAGAGGATGGGGTGATGAGGCGGATGGGGAAGATGGGAAAAGAAGAATGGGTAAATGGGGTGATGAAAGGAAACTCAGGGATAGAGGGATGAGGAAATTCGAAGATGGGAGAGGATAGAAAGGTAGAGAGATGACGGTGAATGGAAAGATAGAAGGAAATAGGAGATGGGAAGAAGGAGGTGGACTGGAGAGGATGGAGAGGAACGTGAGGACGCAGGAGGGGATAGAAGAGGATGGGAAAGGATGGGGTGATGGGATAGGGCTGAAGGGATCAGGGGGATGGACGGAATCGGGGGTAGTTGTGGATAGGGGGGCGGGGGGACGGGGTTAAGTAGAATGACGTCATCAAGACTAACTAGTTAAATAATAAGTTTGAGAAGGAAAATCTGAAGAAGAAAAAGAGAGAGAAAAAATTCTAATGAATTAAATCTTGTAAAATCCAATAAAACTGGATGCGATTTGGTGGAATATGTTAAAGCTTCAGACGGCGGTATTACCAATAACGTCATGCAGGTAATTTTCGAGACAGCATGCGTAAATTCCGTTTTGAATCCGCATTCGTGTCTTGCTCTTACGCGAACGACAACAAATCCGCATTCTTTATCCTCTTTTATCCGATGTTTACAGGTCATTACACCTTCTTTTTCACCTTTTTCGTTCATTCTCTCTCTCTCTCTGCTTCTCCTGTCTACGACATTTGTCATTGTTTTTGCCTCTGTGTTTGCCCTTGCTTCGTTATCCACGTTCTCTCTTTCTCCCCTTCTTGCAATCTCTATAATCCTTCATTCTTTTCCCCTTTCCTTCCCTTTCTCTCTGCCCCGCTCATTATTCCATTCTACTTCCCGGTTTTTGTCGCATTCCTATAAATATTTATAAGTAAACCAATCCTTTGTAAGTGTTGCCTTATGCCCCCTACTATTTATGGGCCATGTACTGCCACAGCAACAGAAACAGCAACTAATAACTTGTCCTTTTCAACATCCAAATTCATGTCATCATCGACGTCTATGGTTTTCTTCTATCACCTTCTTCCTCTAACGCCCTATCTTGTCTTATCTAACGTCTATCTTCTTCCTTCATTCGCGTCTAACGTGCTGACGTCATTAACCTATAACTTCTTGTAATCTCTTGATGTCTGATGCCCCTTTTAACAGCTAACTTCCACTCATCTCTAACGCCTAACACTTCATCTTTTCTAACTTCTCTAACGTTTAACATCACTTCTAACGCCACGTCAACCATGTCTAGGGTCTGACGCCTTGTCTTCTCTACTTTCAGCTCAAACGTCATGTCTTTTCTCACGTCTTGGCTCACGTCTTGGCTCAAATACCTCGTCATTTCTAACATCTGACGCTTCTTTTCTGTCGCTCAGTCAGCTCAAACGTCATGTCAATTCTCACGTCTTGGCTCAGGTCTTGCCCCACACGTCATGGGTTATCTCCGTCCGACCAGCAGCTCCGTTATCTTTACAAGTGCGGCGACACCTCACGGCCACGGGAGTCTCCTTCAGCGTTATCAGCTTTCTTTATTTTTGTTCTGTTATCCGTATTTTTTCTTTTATTTCTCTCTCTTTCTTCCTTGTCCTTTTGTTTAGTGTTATGAATGTGGGTGATTTCTTTCGATGTTTTCTTTTTGTTTCTGTTTTTTTTTGTGTGTTTGTTACTTTTCACGATTTTTTTTTTTTTTGAGCGTTGTGTTTGCAATATGGATTGAGATTTCGGTGAATATTGTTTTGTGTCAGATTGTTCATTTTAGAATTATTGACTTAAGGTTCTCCCTTATTCTCTGTCTCCCTACCTCCCTCCCCCCCCCTCTCTCTGTCTATCTATCTATCTATCTATCTCTATCTGTCTATCCAACTCTTTCTCTGTGTTTCTCTCTGTCTCTTTGCTTTTCACTTCCCATCCTATCACTTTCACCCTTAAAACTCTTAAACACACACACAGACACGCATACACACACACACACACACACACACACACACACACACACACACACACACACACAAGCACACAAAAGCACGTACTGAAAACCAAGTGAACATTCAGTCTTGCGTTCACGTACAAAAAGCATCCCATATTCCTGCTCAACCAACTTTCAATATGAACAAACAGCCTCTGATAGAGCGCTTGTTGCCCCGCTCTGGCCCGCCCATCCGCCCATCCGCCCATACATACAAACGCCTCTGTTATTGCAGTATGAAATAACCATCCAGTGATTTCCATATATTCCTGCATGCCACTAATCCCCGGGATTCGCTATTGTCCTGGGATTACGCTTATCACAACCGTACACTGGCATTGGAGAAACGTAGGGATTCGAGCGCGCAAAACTCTGCGGGATTTATCGCCTCTTTTGGTTTTGTTCTTTTTTTAGTATTTTGAGATTTTTTTTCTCTTTTTGGATGGGGAGGGAAAGGGGGGGGGGGGGTCAGCAGGAGACTTAGATTTCGGGGAAATGATTGTGGTCGTGGAAGGGATTTTCGGTTTGTCATATGTGTAGGTGTATGTTTAAGCATATAAGTAAATGTATATATATATATATATATATATATATATATATATATATATATATATATATATATATATATATATATATATATATATACAAATAAACACAAAAAAATAAATAAATAAATATCTATATATATATATATATATATATATGTATATATATATATATATATATATATATGTATATATATATATATATATATATATATATAAAATATATATATATATATATATATATATATATTATATATATATGTATATATATACACACACACAGACACACAAAACACACACACACACACACACACACACACACACACACACACACACATACACACACACACACACATATATATATATATATATATATATATATATATATATATATATATATATATATATATACATAGGCCGCGGTAGCCGAGTGGTTAGAGCATCGGACTCAAGACTGGCACGACGGCAATCTGAGTTCGAGGGTTCGAGTCACTGGCGGCGCGTTGTTCCCTTCGGCAAGGAACTTCACCTCGATTGCCTACCTAGCCACTAGGTGGGCAAGCCAGCCCAAGTCAGTGCTGGTCCCAA
>NC_051399.1:3785451-3787951 GCF_015228065.2 Penaeus monodon
GAGAGAGAGAGAGAGAGAGAGTGAGTGAGTCAGAGTGAGTCAGAGAGAGAGTAGGTGAGAGAGAGAGAGCGAGAGAGAGAGGATGAGAGACAGAGAGAAGATGGAGGAATTAAGAGACCGAGAGCTATAGACGCCACGAGAAGCGGCGAAGAAGTAAGAGAAAGAGAGGAAAGAGAGAGATGGACAGGAGAGACAGAGAGAAGAGCGGAGGGATGGAGACAAGAGAGATGAGAGAAAGGAGAGAGCGAGAGAGAAGAGAGAGAGAACGACGGAGAGAGGACGAGAGGCAGGGAGGAGAGAGAAGAGAGAGGAGAGAGAGAGAGAGAGAGAACGGAGAGAGAGAGAAGAGAAGAGAGAAGGAGAGGAAGAGAGAGAGAGAGAGAGAGAGGACTCAGAGGGAGTCAGATGGAGAAAGTTAAGTGAGAGAGAGAGAGAGAGCGAGACGCTGCCGAAGAGAGAGAGAGGAGGAGGATGGAGGAGAACGAGAGAGGAGAGAGAGATCCCGAGAGCAGAAGAGATGAGAGAGATTGAGAGAGAGAGGAGGAGAGAATGAGAGGGAGGAGAGACAGAGAGAGAGAGAGAGAGAGAAGAGGAAAGACAGAGAGACAGAACTAGGGAGAGAGAGGAGAGGAGGGAGAGAGAGAGAGAGAGAGAGAGAGAGAATCAGAGTGAGTCAGAGGAGAGAGTAAGTTGAGAGAGAGAGAAAGAGAGAGAGGAGAGAGAGATGATGAGGAGAGAGAAGAGCGAGAGAGAGATGAGAGAGGAGAGAGAGAGAGAGTCGATGAGTCTGAGTGATCATAGAGAGAGTAGGTGAGGAGAGAAGAGAGACAGAGAAAAGAGAGACAGAGAGGAGAGAAGAAGAGAGAGAGATAGAGGAGAGAGAAGCGAGAGCGATGAGAGAGATGGAGAGAGGAAGAATGAGAGAGGAGAGATGAGAGAGGTGGAGGAGATCGGACGAAGAGAGAGAGGAGAGACTGGGAGGAGTGAGAGAGGAGAGAGAGAGGAGGAGATGAGAGAGAGGAGAGAGAGGAGAGAAGGGAGAGCAAGAGAGAGAGACGAGAGAGAGATGAGGAGAGAGAGGGAGAGAGAGAGAGAGAGAGAGAGTCAAGTGAGTCAGAGTGAGAGAGATAGCACAAGTGAGGAGAGAGGAGAGATAGAGAGGAGAGTGAGAGAGAGAGATAGAGAGAAGAGAGAGAGAGAGAAGAGAGAGAGAGAAGAGAGAGAGAGAGAGAGAGAGAGAGAGAGAGAGAGAGAGAGAGGGAAAGATGGGTAGATAGATAGATAGATAGCTAGACAGATAGATAGATAGATAGATAGATAGAGAGGGAGTTTGGGTGCGTTTCAACTCCAAATACTTTGGGGGTTGGGGAGTGTGGGTGAGGATGAGGGGCATTTGAGGAAAGGGGATAGAGGGGAGTGGGGGAGGGGAGAGGGAGAAGAGGAGAGTGGGGGAGGGGAGAGGGAGAAGAGGAGAGTGGGGGAGGGGAGAGGGAGAAGAGGAGAGTGAGGGAGAGGAGAGGGAAAAAGAGGGAAGAAGAGGAGTGTGGGAGAATAGGGAGGGGGGGAGGGGAGATGAAATAAGAGGGAAGAAGAGGGGAGAGGGAAGAAGAGAGGAGATATCACGAGGGAGTGGAATTAGGGGGCTGAGAATGGAAGAGGAAAAAAAGTTTCGTGGGGCGTGAGGAGGAGGAAGTGGGGGGAGAGGGGAAGGAGGAAAAGGGGGAAGTTACGAGGGTTGGAGAGGGGTTAAGGGTTAAGGGGGAAGATGAGGGAGGAGGGAGGGGAACAAGAGGTTGAAGGAAGTTGGCTCATTCGTTGCGCCAAGTTTATCACTGGATGTTAATAGTCCATAGTGTTGTTCCTTATCATACGGCGAGACTTGCATCCATTTTCGTTGTTGATTGCATACTATTACTGCTGTTTATGAATTACTGTTCATAATTGTTGACTTTTTTTGGACATATACTTCTAATAAGTCAGTTTTTTCCTTGTCTCTCTCTCTCTCTCTCTCTCTCTCTCTCTCTCTCTCTCTCTCTCTCTCTCTCTCTCTCTCTCTCTCTTCTTTTTACTAATAAAAGTCGCTAATTAGTAACAATAAAAAAGACAATAAGGTGCTGATCCGTCTTCTCATCTGTGTGATTAGATCAAAGTCTCAGATTTGATTAGATTATTACGAACTAATCATACAGAAAGAGGGAATCACGGCAGTTCGGATAATGGCTATAGATAAGAGAGACAGATGATAAAGGAATCAGTCACGAGATGTAAAGATCGCGAAAAAATAGAGAAAAGGAGAAAATGAAAACATGTGCAAAGAAGGAAAAGAATATCATTTTGATAATTCAAGTGTTTTTTTTATGTTATGTAATCTTGTTGTGTTATTTAATCCTGTTATAGTATGTTATGTAATCCTATGTAATATTATAAATTCTTTTATAGTGATATATCATGTTATATATAATGCTATGTTACGTGATATCATAAGTAAAAATGTAATGAG
>NC_051399.1:3792951-3797951 GCF_015228065.2 Penaeus monodon
CTCCTCCCCCACTTCCCCCCCAACTCTCTCCCTCCTCCCTCACTTCCCCCCCAACTCTCTCCCTCCTCCCCACTCTCTATCTCTTTATGAAAAAAAAATCATAGCGCTTATCATACAACGAAGACAAAGAATCACGACTCAATTCTAAAAAAAAAAGGAGAAGTCAGCCTCATTCTGAAAGTCTCAGTATCTGCATCCATCTCCTGATCTGTCACTCCATCTGTCTCTGTCTCGTATCAAGACATAACGCTCATTGTACCCCCGTCTCTTCCTTCTTCTCGTTTTTTCTCGTTTTTTTTTCTCTCTCTCTACTTTCTTAACGATTCGTCCTCATTGATATCTACATCAGTCTACCTGTCTACCTGTCCCCTTTCTTGTTTTTTTTTTTCTACCAGACTCTACTTTCTTAACGATTCTTCTCCACTGATATCTAAATAGGTCTACCTGTCTACCTGTGTCCTTTCTTGTTTTTTTTCTTTCTACTAGACTCTACTTTCTTCACGATTCGTCTTCATTGATATCTACATCAGTCTACCTGTCTACTGCCTCTCTCTCGCTCGTCTTGGTCCTTGTGTCGTGATAGAGGTCGGGGGGGGGGGGGGTGTAAGAAGGTGCGTTTGTCTCAAGATGTTCCGCTGTGTGTGTGTGTGTGTGTGTGTGTGTGTGTGTGTGTGTGTGTGTGCGTGTGTGTGTGTGTGTGTGTGTGTGTGTGTGTGCGTGTGTGTGTGTGTGTGTGTGTATGTATTTTTTTTCTTCTTTTTATTCTTCTTCTTTCTTTCTTTTTCTCTCTTTTTTTCTTTTCTTTTTTCCTTTTTTTGTTTTTATTATTATTTTTTTTGAGGCATTCGTCGTTTTAATTACGGAATCTTTCCTTCTCCGTTTTCTTCATTACTTGTCTTATGTCTGTCTTTGTCTCTGTCTCTCCGTCGGCCTTTGACTATGTCTGTTTTTATATACATATTTTTGTCTAAAAAATCTCTGTCTCTGGCTCCTGTCTCTCTCTCTCTCTCATTAAATCCGTTTTTTTTTATTTTGTCTGTCTGTCTGTTTCTCTCTCACTCTCTCTGTGTCTCTGTATCTCTATCTTTCTGTCTCTGTCTCTCTATCTCTGTCTATCTGTCCCCCCCCTCTCTCTCTCTCGCTCCTTACTTTATTCTCTCTCTCTCTCTCTCTCTTCTGTTTTCATGTACATATATGTCTGTCTTTCAGTTCGACTTTCTTTCTCTTTCTCTCACTTTCTCACAATCTCTCTCCGCTTGTTTCATCATCATCATCATCATTTTCCTCTCCCTTCTTCCAACACAGCAAGAATCCGACCCATAATTGTTATATATCGAACCCTCCTCCTCCTCCTCCTCCCCGTCCCTCCTCCTATCCTGCTATTTCCCTCTTCCCCTTCCCCTCCTCCTCCTCTCTTCACCCTGTCTTCCCCTCTACCTCTTCCCTCTCCCCTCCCTTCCCCCCTCCTTCCCTCTTCCACCTCCTCCTCATCCCTTTCCCCCTCCCTTCCCCCTCCACCCCTTCCTCCCCCTCTCCCTCCCTTCCCTCCCCCTCCTCCTCATCCCTGTCACCCTCCCCCTCCACCCATCACCCTCCCTCCCTAAACCTCCTCTTCATCCTTCCCCCTCTCCCCCTCCCCCCTATCCCTCCTCCCCCCTATCCCTCCTCCTCCCCCCCTTTCCATTCCCCCCCTCTCGCCGCCCCCATCCCTCCTCCTCCCCCCCCTTTCCATTTCCCCCCCCTCTCGCCACCCCCATCCCTCCTCCTCCCCCCCCTTTCCATTTCCCACCCCCCTCTCGCCGCCCCCATCCCTCCTCCTCCCCCCCCTTTCCATTTTCCACCCCCCTCTCGCCGCCCCCTCCTGAGAAATCCTCCTAAGACGATCAGCAGGGACTTAACGCCGCCATTTAAGGTCAGCCTTCAGCAAAATTAGAGGCAGCGGAGAACCTTCTGGATGAGGGCGATATTGGCCGGCCTCTCGGTGGGGGGTCGGAGGGGGGGAGGGGGTTGGAGGGAGGGGGGAGGGGGTTGGAGGGAGGGTGGGGAGGGGGGGGTTGGAGGGTGGGGAGGGGGTTAGAGGGAGGGTGGGGAGGGGGTGGGGTTGGAGGGGGGAGGGGGTTGGAGGGAGGGGGGAGGGGGTTGGAGGGAGGGTGGGGAGGGAGGGGTTCGAGGGTGGGGAGGAGGTCACGGGATTTCTCCTTCTCTCGCTCGCTTTTCTGTTTCCTGTCTCTCATGCTATATATATATATATATATATATATATATATATATATATATATATATATATATATATATATATATATATATATATATTGTGTGTGTGTGTGTGTGTGTGTGTGTGTGTGTGTGTGTGTGTGTGTGTGTGTGTGTGTGTGTGTGTGTATCCATCTATCTATTTATCTATCTATCTATCTATCTATCTATCTATCTATCTATCTATCTATCTATCTATCTATCTATCTATATATATATACATACATATATATACATATACATATATATATATATATATATATATATATATATATATATATATATATATATATACATATATATATATATATATATATATATATATATATATATATATATATATATATATATATATATATAAATAGATACACACACACACACACACACACACACACACACACACACACATATATATATATATATATATATATATATATATATATATATATATATATATATATATATATATATATATATATATATATATCACAGGTTTCACAGGTTCCCTTCTATTTTCTCTCTAGTTATCTATTTATTTATCCTATTTTCTTACAGTCATTGCTTTTCTTTTATTTCTTTACTTTCCCTCTTTTCTCCTATTCCATTTTTATCATTTTCTACCATTTCATCATCCCTGAGACGTAATTTCTATCCACTCAAAAAAAATCGACATTATCGTACATCTTCCGGCGCTTTGGGTGTCGTAGCGCAAACCATAAATTGTCGCGCGAAATTTCCTCACGTGAAATTCACATAAACAAAGGCAATAATCTACTTCTTTTTATTGTAAAGTCTCGTCATGAGCTTTTGCGCCGGGATATTGTTTTCGTTTTCACTATCTCTGCTTCGCATGCTTATGTGGTAGGAAAATAAATTAGAAAAAAAAAACGTTTCTTCCATTCTCTTCAAAGAATTTAATAAAACACATCGTTCAGTTGATATAATCTTCAGGGATGACTGAAGAAGATTGGAATAAGCACGAGAGCAACGATATGGTTAGAGTAAATATTCTCATTCTCATTATTATAAAAACAAAAAACATGGACGCATGATCAACGTAAAGTAATATGAATGCTTAATAGACAAACGAGAGGATGGAGTGAAAGATAGTCGAGGAAAACATAGAGAGAATAGATAGACAAAGAGACAGGAAAGAAAATAATGGTGATGATAATATTGAAATAATAGTAGCAATGATAATAACAACAACGATAATAATGATAATAATAATAATTGTAATCATTATCATCATCATAATAATAATAATGGTAAAGTAATAATGATGATGATGCTAATGATGCTAATGATATTAATGATAATGATAATAATGGTAATGATAATACTAATTATGATAATTATAATAATAAATAATGATAACAACAATAATAACAACAATATGGTACTACTACTAATAATGGTTCTAATAATATTAATAATAATAACAATAGTAAGAATAATTATAATGGTAATGATAAAAATAATAATGATGATGATGATGATAATAATAATAATAATAATAATAATAATAATAATAATGATAATAATAATGACAGTGATAATGATAATAATAATATAATACTAATACTAATGTTGTAAATGACAATAATAACGATAATGATAATAACAATAAAGATATCATGAACAATACCAATATCATTGATGATGGTGATAATAATAACAGTAACTCGTATACGAATAAAACTATGCATTCACTGTAAAGCACTGTGCCTGATGCAGTGAAATTTTCAATATAGTAACGATGATAATGAAAATGACAACAAAGCTTATGACAATAAAGTCAATAATGAAACTATCAATACCAGCAATAAAAGAAATGGTAACACAAAGAAGTTAAGAACAGCGAAAGTAATGATAATAATGATGACAACAATAACAACAATAATTAACAGAAACAACGAAAACAACAACAACAAGAGAAACAGTAATCAAAAAAATAAAATAAAATCGAGGCGGAGAGAGAAAGTCCCAGCGTCTAATAAAGAATAATGAAAACGGGTGGACAGGCAAGAGAAAAATGATAGAGTAAAGAGATACCTTGCAGTAGAGCAGCTTCTTATCTCGCCCAGTAGATAAGAGATATATATGACCTGAAACTCTCTTGTCTAATGGAGAGTTTCAGTTCGGGTCGCCGAGGTGGAAACGCTGCTGCTTCTTGCGTTTGGAGAGAGGGGAAAGAGAGGGGAAGGGAGAAGGGAAGGAGAGGGGAAAGAGAGGAGATAGAAGAAGGGAAAGAGAGGGGAAAGAGAGGAGAAGGAGAGGGGAAAGAGAGGAGAAGGGAGAAGGGAAGAAGAGGAGAAAGAAGTAAGGAAGGAGAGAGAAAGAAAGAGGGAAAGAGAGGAGATAGAAGAAGGGAAGGGGAGAGAAAAGAGGAGGGAAGAGGAGAGAAAGGAGAAGGGAAGGGGAGAGAAAAGAGGAGGGAAGAGGAGAGAAAGGAGAAGGGAAGGGGAGAGAAAAGAGGAGGGAAGAGGAGGGAAAGAACGATGAAAAGAGAGGAGAAAGAGCAAGGAAAGAAGAGAGAAAGAAAGAGGGAAAAATGAGCGGGAAAGAAGGAGGGAGGAAGGGGGAGAGAGGAGGAAAGGATAGAGAAAAGGGAAGGAAGAAGAGGAGAAAGAATTAAGGAAGGAGAGAGAAAGAAAGAGGGAAGGAGAGATATATAAGAAGGGAAGGAGAATGGGAAAGAGAAAAGGAAAGGATAGTGAGAAAGAAAGAAAGGAGAGAGGAAGGGA
>NC_051399.1:3844749-3847249 GCF_015228065.2 Penaeus monodon
GAGGTGAAAGGAAGTGGAAGGGGAGGTGGGAGAGATGGAGAAGGGTGGGGAGGTGGGTGAGGAAGAGGGTGAAGGGAAATGGGGGAGGAGGAAGGTGAAGGAGATGGGTGAGGAAGAAGGTGAGGGGTGGTGGAGGAGAAAAAAAAACTTGGGGGCGGAGGAAGGGAGAGGATGAGGGGAGGTGGATAAAGTAAGGGAATGAAGAGGGATAGGAAAGGTGAAGGAAGAGGGTAGAAAGAGGGTGAGGGGAAGCGAAGGAGGAAGAGGGTGAGGGGAAGCGAAGGAGGAGGAGGAGGAGGAGAAGAGGAGTTTAAGGAGAGGGGAGGGATGGACGTGGGGGATGATAAGAGATAAAATGGATGATAAGAAAGTTGGGGAGAGGTGAGGGAGGGGAGAAGGGTTGATAAATGAGAATTAGGTGTAATGGGTACAGACTGAAGGTGTAGTGAGAAAAAAAAGAAGAAGTGGGGAAGTGGGTAAGAGGCAGAAGAGGTGTAAAGGGAGGGAGAGAGGGGGTAATGTAGGGAAGATGGGGAGGAGGGTTGGGGAGACTGAAGTGGGGAAGCTGAAAGGAGTTTGGGGTATCGGAGGGAGGGGGGGGGGAGAGAGAGGAAGTTGGGGAGGGTAAGAAGTTGGGGAGATAGGTGGAGAAGAAGGAGTGGGAGCAAAGGAGGGGGAATATGGCGGGGGGAGGGGAAGAGGAGGGGGGGAGGGAATCTACAGATTATTATTATTATTATTATTATCATTATTATTATTATTATTATTATTATTATTATTATCATTATCATTATTATTATTATCATTATTATTATCATTATTGTGTTTGCTGTTGTTGTTATTATTTTCATCATTATTGATATTCACCATCATCATCATCATCATCATCATCATTATCATCATTACAATTATAATAATTTTTATTATCATTATTATCATAACTATAATTACTATTACAATCATTATGATTATAATCATTATTATCATTATTATCATTATTATCATTATCATCACTATCATCACTATCCTTATTATCACAACCAATATTATTCCTCTCATCATTGTTACTTCTCCTCCTCCTTTCATCATTTCCCCCTTTTCAATCATCTTTCACTCTTTATTTCTCTCATAAAAAGAAGAAATTTGATGATAAAAACAATTAACAAAACACAAGGCTTCCATTTATAACCATTTTCCTCCTCATACATTATGAATAACAAAGGCTTATAATCATTATGGCAATACCACATGAAAAGACACTATTTGAAAAGGATGAATATTAATTAATAAAGAATTCAATTAAACTCCTGGGGGGGGGAGGGAGTTAAAAAGACCCCAGTGAGAGCGATAAAACCAAATGAGGAGAGGAATTCGAATGTAAATCTTAAAAGAAAAGACGATATTCATAAGCAGAAAATGTTTTCGCTGTGGATGCTGAGACGAAGATGGGAGAGAGAGAGAGAGAGAGAGAGAGAATGAGAGAGAGAGAGAGAGAGAGAGAGAGAGAGAGAGAGAGAGAGAATTTAATAAAAAAGAATGAGAAATAAATAAAAACAATATAAATTGAGGAAAATATGAATGTAATATATATATATATATATATATATATATATATATATATATATATATATATATATATATATATAGAAGACGAGAACAAAAATCTCGAAACCTTTGCAGGAGACGTCGAGATGTTGCAAAAGATTGAAAACATTTGTTGAATGGTAGCATGAAGCAGCGAGGAGACGCAGACATATAGTTGCAAGGGGATGCAGTAAGTTATGTGAGTCCGGGGGAGAAAGGCTGAGAGACGTTGCAAAGTCGCAGCGAAGAAGTTGTGAAAGACTTTGAAAGATTTCGAAAGTTGTGGAAATTTGTGAAGATTTTTTTTTTTTTTAGAAATTGCAATCTGTAAAGAGGACGTTAGTCAAAAAAAATGGAAAAAAAAGAAAAAGAGTATAGATTATAAAGGGTTGCAAATTCCAAACTGTTTAGTTATTACGGAGAAAAAAAGCGCAATCTCTCTGTTGCAAAAAATGCAAACGATGTAGAGATTGCAAACAGTAATCAAGGCAAGATGCTATTAGAATGCATTAAAATCCTAAGATAATTCAGTCAAATCAAATAACAAAATGTAAGTGATTAAAAAGTGATTGCAGGGGATAGGGACAAAATCTGCAAATTGCAATAAGAGTTTTGCAACAAGATAAAAGAGAAGGCGAGAGCCAACGAAAGGTTGCAAGAGCCGATGCATATTGATGAGGAGTTTAGAGGAGAGGGAAGGAGTGGGGACGAAGGAGAAAGAGAATGAAGGAGAAGAAGAGATAGATAGATAAATAGACTGATAGCTAGGTAGATAGACAGTCAGATAGATAGATACACAAATCGATGAGAGAGAGAGAGAGAGAGAGAGAGAGAGAGAGAGAGAGAGAGAGAGAGAGAGAGATGAACAGATAGATAGATAGAGATAAATGGATAGAGATAGATAGAAATAGATAGA